>NW_015554124.1:988683-989341 GCF_001515605.1 Sinocyclocheilus anshuiensis
AATTCAATGTTGTATTTAAAATTAGTTATTTATATTTTAATATTATATTATGCATTTATATTATTTTATAAACACAGCTAAATTAACATATTTACTTTTTTTTTGCATCATGATTACGCAGTGACGTCACCGTGCAATGACATCGCGTCATTTAGCAACTTTTAGCAACAAATCAATCTTCCTTTAGCAACTGCCCCTGAAAATTAGTTGGCAACACTGTCCGTAAGTGAGCGTTTGAAGCTTCTGTAATAGTTGCATATGAGTCCCTCAGTTGTCCTCAGTGTGAAAATATGGATCTCAAAACCATACAGTCACTTTTGGAAAGGGTTCAAATATGCAGAAGATGCTGGAAAACCAAAGAATGTGCAGGAGCTGGAAGATTTTTCTGAGAACAGCAGGCAGTTGAACTGCTCAGGACCAACAAGGGACTCATGAACAACTATGACAAAATATAAAAACAGTCATGGATAATCCAGGAAATTACAAACTGCGGTCAAACTGCGTCCTGTGCACTCGCAAATCTCCCCGTGCTCTTGCGATAGAAATTAATTATTTTCGCACCTGGAATAAACGTTGTCAAAAGTTATCAACCAATCAGACTTCCAGGACTGACCGATGAAAATGCTACGTGAAATCTAATTGGTTGCAGGGAATTGCA
>NW_015554124.1:989443-1002556 GCF_001515605.1 Sinocyclocheilus anshuiensis
CTTCTGTAATAGTTGCATATGAGTCCCTTAGTCCTCAGTGTGAAAAGATGGATCTCAAAATCATACAGTTATTGTTGGAAAGGGTTCAAATGCACAAAAGATGCTGGAAAAGCAAAGAATTAGTGGGAGCTGAAGGATTTTTCTGAAGAACAGCAGACAGTTTAACTGTTCAGGACAAACAAGGGACTCATGAACAACCATCACTAAACAAAAAACACAGCTGTGGATCATTCAGGTAACAACACAGTATTCAGAATCAAGGGGATGTAAACTTTTTAACTGGGTCAGTTTTATAAATTCAACTATTATTTTCTTTTGTGGACTATACATAAATGTATTTTATGTGAAATATCTTATTCAGGTCAGTACTGAATAAACAATAACATGCATTTTGTACAATCCCTCTTATTTTGGTAAAATAATGAACATTTTGCAGATTCTGCAAGGTGTGTGTGTAAACTTTTGACTTTAACTGTTTATGGCAATACAGTTTGTCGGCAAATAAAACAAAAACAGAAATATCGGTAAATTTTTTATAGAAACTATCAATTCAGTGACTTATGTTTGATGTTTTGCTCAGCAGATTTGGTCTCCACACCGCGATCACAATTCACACAGTTATCCAGAAACGTGAACATATATGAAGACACAGGAACAAAGAGGTTAGAGTCCCTTCTTGATTTTGATTATTTACTGCTGAAGAATATTAAGATAACAAAGCATCTGGCAGTTCGCCAGATTTTAAATCCGCAGTTAGAAAATAAGAAGCAGTGAAATTAAAAATGCATTGGACTATTCATCTAAATCTTTATAAAGCTGTACAGTAATAGTTTGATTAGCCTTTTTTGAGTGTATTAACATCAGAATTAACTTTATCCAGTCAAAATCACATACAAATAGATGTTTGATCTCTGTTGTTTATTTTTTTTTTACATTTTGATTCATATTGCATTTGATTTTTAATACTTTTTTTTTCCAGGTCTGATGGACGTGAAAGAGGGAAATCAAGAACCGAATGGAGTGGAGTGGTGTGAGAAACCTCAAAGTCTTTTAAATGGAGAGGAAACCTTTAATGAAAAGAATGTCTCACGAAGCAGAACTCAAAGAGCAAAAGCCAGAAAGTCTTTAAAATGTCATCAGTGTGAAAAGAGTTTTACACGTCAAGAGAACCTGGAGTATCACTTAAAAGCTCACACTGGAGAAAAACCATACACCTGCCATGATTGTGGAAAGAGTTTCATACTAAACAAACACCTTAAATGCCATATAAGAATTCACACCGGAGAAAAGCCTTACGAATGTGATCAGTGTGGATGCGGTTTTGCGAGTAGAGAGAGCCTAAAGAACCATGCAAGAATTCACTCTGGAGAAAAGCCGAGTTTCACCTGCTCTTATTGTGGAAAGAGCTATGCATTTAAATGCAGACTTAAAAGACACTTAAAAATTCATACTGGAGAGAAACCATTCACATGCCCTCAGTGTGGAAAGAGTTTTACAGAAAAGCAACATCTTGCCAAGCACATAAGAATGCATATCGGACAGAAGTCTTACACCTGCACTGAGTGTGGAAAGGTCTGTCCAAATGAATACAGACTTGAGATACACCTAAGACGTCACACTGGAGAGAAACCAAACACCTGCCCTGATTGTGGAAAGAGTTTTGCAGAAAAAGCACACCTTAGCAAGCACATCAAATTTTATCATCAGGCCTTTAAGATCCGGTCTTTCAGCTGCTCTCAGTGTGGAAAGAGTTTCACAGATAGACAGAATCTTAAGAGACACTTAAGAGTTCATACTGGAGAGAGACCATACACGTGCCCTCATTGTGAAAATAGCTTCACGCAAAAAGTACATCTTGACAGGCACATAATGCTCCACACTGGAGAGAAACCTTACAGGTGTCCGCAGTGTGAAAAGAGTTTCATGGAGGCATCAGCTCTCATACGTCATCTGCACATTCATACGGGAGAAAAACCTTACTAGTTTAGCTTATCAACTATCACTGAATATACACAAGCAAGTTCATACTAGAGGAAAGCAGTACCACTGTACTCAGTGTGGGAAGAGTTTTGCATACCAAAGTTGAGCAGCTAGGGTTTTTAATCAACCAAACAATCAGTTTCTCACACTTAAGAAGTTGCTTAAGTGTCCTTTTCACATTTATGGGTTTGAAACACAGATGTAATTTATAGCAAACTTTCTGTCGAGGTTCTTGAGAGCAAATATTTGTGTATTATATTACATAATGTATTATGTATTATTATATATTGTGACTTTTATGTTCTCATTTATTGCCATCGCAACAGTGCGGACTAATTTTTGCAATGAAAAATTAAGTAAAATAATATTTGCATTTTTCTGTCAATCACTGAAATGTAAAGTTGAACAAAGCATTAACCAATATAAGACAACAACCAAGTTAGGCTGTAAAGGTGGTCGGAAGATTTGATAAACAATGATGTAACCGTGTAGAGGTATCTTTATAAGTTTTGCAAAATCTAAAAGACACTAGTGATGTGTGACTGAAATTTTTTTTTTGTTCAGTGCTATGAAGTGAATAATATGAGATTCATACAAAGCAAATGTTTTGTTAAAATAAATACGTGCTGCTGTGAAATGCCACATAATTTGTGTGTTGTACGTTTTTATTGGGCTCTAGCAACTACTTTATTATTTTATATTTATGTTTGCTTTCTTAATGATTTTTATTCTGATTCTTGCTCTCTTATTAATGCGTTGGAAATGTCGCACCAAATGTTACCCTGGACCACAAAACCAGTCATAAGGGTCAATTTTTAGAAATTGAGATTTATACATCATAAGCTGAACAAATAATCTTTCCATTGATGTATGGTTTGTTAGGATAGGACAATATTTGGCCGAGATAAAACTATTTGAAAATCTGGAATCTGAGGGTGCAAAAAAAATAAACATCAAATATTGAGAAAATCGCCTTTAAAGTTGTCCAAATGAAGTTCTTAGCAATGCATATTGCTAACCAAAAATTAAGTTTTGATATATTTACGGTAGGAAATTTACAAAATATATCATGGAACAAGATCTTTAATTAATATCCTAATGATTTTTGGCATAAAAGAAAAATCAATAATTTTGACCCATACAAAATTTGAATATATTTACAGTAGGAAACTGCAAAATATCTTCATGGAACAAGATCTTTAATTAATATCCTAATGATTTTTGGCATAAAAGAAAAATCAATAATTTTGACCCATACAATGTATTGTTGGCTATTGCTACAAATATACCCCAGCTACTTAAGACTGCTTTTGTGCTCCAGGGTCACAAATGTCTGAGACTAGGAACAAAAGCAACAAATTAAAGAATAAATAAATAAAATAATATAAATGTTGCTCCCACATAACCAACAACCAATGTTTTTTTTTCTGCATGAAAATAATTTCAATTTGACTTTTCAATTTTGAGTTTTTGTCAAGATTTCAGTTCAGTTTTTGTTTCGTGTTACTTTTATATTATTATTTTTGTGTTGAGATAGAGATTTAATGACTATGCATCTGCAATATAAAAACTCTAATATATATACTGTCTGATTATATAATGCACTATTAAATTAAGTCAAACTGAGCAGAACAGAATGTCAGGAATTGGGTCATTTATTCCCTTTTTGCAAACACAGTGCTCTACACTCCAGTAGATGGAGCAAATGCACCGTAAAGTGGTTTAGAACCTGCCACAAAACGTGAAAGAAGAAGATTGTCCTGAGAGTAAATAACAGGAGAAATTTACTTAAATATGAGAAATATGGAGTTTGTTAAAGTGGAGATTGGCGACATGAGTGATCCAGAACCGTGTATAATTAAACATGAAGATACTGAGGAACAAACAGGTTGGTGTATTCTTGATTTGAGTAATATTAAGATGATAAATGATACATAAAATGCATTTAAATGATCAGAATCTTGTTGTATAGCAGTTGTCATCCACATTTTATTTTAATTAACAAGAGAATGACAGAACTAACCTTTGGCACATCAGACATCTGATACTTTATATAGATATCTCTGTTTCTTTCTGCTATTAAACCAGGGTTCACTTGAACTGATTTTAACCACATATTATTTTTATTTTAGACTGGATGGAAGTGAACCAGCAAGTACATGAACTAAATGAAGCAGAGGACGAACGTTGTACCTTTCAAGCTCAAAGAACAAAAGCCAAAAAGCTGCACACCTGCTCACAGTGTGGAAAGAGCTTCACACACAAAGGAAATCTTAACACACACGCAAGAATGCACACTGGAGAGAAACCATACACATGCCATCAATGTGCAAAGAGTTTTACTCGTTCATCAGGTCTCAGTAAACATCTGCTCTGTCACTCAGGAGTAAAGCCTTTTATCTGTGATCAGTGTGGTAAACATTTCATTTCGTCATCAAAACTAAAAACACACCAGAAAGTTCATTCAGATGAGAGGCCTTATGAGTGTTCTTTGTGTGGAAAGAGTTTTTCACGGCTGGACAGTTGTAAACAGCATCAGAAAACACATAATGAAGTGAGAGATCATGTGTGTTGTGAGTGTGGGAAGAGCTTCACTACAGCTAGTCAACTAAAACAGCACCAAAGAATTCACACTGGAGAAAGACCTTACAAGTGCTCATATTGTGACAGGACTTTCACTCTTTCTGGAAACCTGAAAGCACATGAGCGAGTTCACACTGGAGAGAAGCCGTACCACTGTACTCAGTGTGGAGAGGGTTTCATAAGCACCAAAAATCTCCATTATCATCTGCACGTTCACTCTGGAGAAAGGCCATTTAGCTGTGATCAGTGTGGAAAAAAGTTTAAATCGGCATCAAATCTAAAATGTCACATGAATGTTCATACAGATGAAAAGCCTCACTTGTGTTCTTTGTGTGGAAAGAGTTTTTCAAGACTGAACAGTTGTAAGATGCACCAGAAAATGCATGATGATGTAAAAGAATACGTTTGTTTGGATTGTGGAAAGAGCTTTACTGCAGTTGGCCAGTTGAAACGGCACAAAAGAATTCATACTGGAGAGAAACCTTACAAGTGCTCATATTGTGACAAGAGTTTCATTCAGTCTGGAAGCTTGAAAGCACATGAGCGAGTTCACACTGGAGAGAAGCCGTATGACTGTACTCAGTGTGGAAAGAGTTTCACTCAGTCAAAGACTGTAGCGATTCATATGGAAAAGCATTGTTCTGTGTCAGAGTGAGCAAATGTTTTCTTCAGATTCAAATACTTTTTCAAGTACGTGAGATTCAGATAAAGTAAGTGTGCAGCTTGTTCAAATAACGTAGTTTTGCTGGGGAACAGCAAATTATGACTTAAATTTTGCATTTATGCATTTTTATTATTTGATTGAAAATCACCCTATAAAGACTTAGACAAAGTAGCAAAACAGACAGGAAACAAATGTAACAAAAACCAAGTTTGAAACGATTCCCTCAGTTTGTGAGTTTTAATTTGGAGTTTTCAAATAAATCAGACACTGTATATGTATATATTTCTCTGGAACATAAACTTCATGTAGGCTCTATATATATATAAAATAATAAAATTACCATTTCACTGACAAGACAACATCTGTTTATGTGCGATTTTACGTAATGTGTTATAGAATTGAACGCATTTTAATACCAGCTTTTTATGGTAATGCATATTGACTGACCACTAAAACTGAAGGTACCAGGTAGAAACAAGAGTCACTCATTTCTGGGATATTTTATATAATCTTAGGGAGTATATATCTCCCGCTATCAGGGAGAGGTGGGATGTGCATGTTTTATTTATGGGAAGCATTTTTGTTCTTTGTGTGCAACAAAGAAATGTGTTTAAATTTTGGATTGAAATTAAAGCGACAACGCTTTATTCAGTGTAAACTGCCGCTTTATGCCAACAAAAACAGTGTAAAATCAATGAGTCAGTCATTCAGCGCCCCCTTGGAAGCGAGTAACGTTTGTTGCTCAATTCTTACATTAGGTGTTTACGACAGTAGATAGCGCGTTTGCGGCAGCAAATTTCAGACGAGAGTGAACGAGCGAACTACAAGAGGTCAAATTGAAAACACTTAAAGGCAGAATCATATGATGGATTTAGTCAGAAATGTTAATATCTGAACGGAACAAAGTCTGTTTGTATGCAGCTGATGCGTTACATTCATTAACAGTCGCGCTCAATAGTTAGGCTATTTACTGTCTTTCGATTTGTTTAATGTTTTCGTTTCACTTTGTCGTAGGAACATAATTTAACATCTCAGCTGCTTCTGTGGCAGTGCCAGCTGCTTATTTAACCAACTGTATAAATCTTGTAAATGTAGTTTCGTTTGTAGATGCCATGAGCTTGCTTAAATGTTTCATAGCCATTTTTACGTCCTTATAAATCATTATTAGATTTTTTTTTTAACTTTCTTTAATGTAACTAAACTTAATTCACTGCTGTAACTAGAACATTTACAACTGAAAACACGTTATTGCATGCAGCTTCATTTGGGAATGTGTTTTTACATTATGATACAATAAAGATGCTATCAGAACAGCATATTGTTTATTTTAATCAAGCAAACGATTACTAGGAAATTGTTTGCAGAGTAATCTGTTTACTGACATAAATCTTATAAATGTACTACTATAGTGTTTTCACAAAAATAAAAAAGACCTAATAAAATTGCATAAGACAGATGAAAGTATGGAGATACAAAATAAATAAATACAAAAATAAAGGGATAAATTGCACCAAAATACTTGATGTCAGAATCAGTTTTATAAACATGTTATGTTTGATTGAGCCCGGTCTAATGAAAATGCGTATAAATAGTACGCAAAATAAAAATACTCGTGGTATTGATACGCAAAAATGGACTTTGGCGTGCATATGATACGCATGTGTTTGGCGTGCATATAATACGCGGTTTTCGCGTGCATATAATACGAAATTTGTTGGCGTGCATATGATACGCAGTTTTCGCGTACATATGATACGCATCTACCCCACAACCCTAAACCTACCCATCGCGTAGCATATACACGCCAAAGTCCATTTTTGCGTATCAATACCACGAGTATTTTTATTTTGCGTACTATTTATACGCATTTTCATTAGACCGGGCTCAATCAATGCGTATCAATACCACGAGTTTTCGTTTTTATTTGGCGTACTATTTATACGCACTTTCATGAGATCGGGTTGGTTTGATTTCAACAGGTCTGGTTCTTTAAGCTGAAACCACAAGATGGTATTAATTTTCAACGAGAGCTAGTGCCACAATTCACCATATAAACCAGGAGACTCCAGGGCCCGGTTTTTCAAAAGGTTTAATCCGGATAAAATTGATCCGGATTTAGTAATCCTTTTTTTGCGATCCGTGATCACGTAATCCAGCTTACTTTTGGAGCCAGTTTTTTAAAGCAACATCGGATTGGATCAATCTGATCCGGATAGGAACTTTTCAGGATCACCAAATCTGGATAACCAGTGCTGGATAACCAGTGCTGAAACAGGATAGGAAATCACAATGTAGAACTATAGATATGTAAAGAGCAACAAGTAGAATAGCCAGTGTGGGGTCAATATAAGTTTATTTTTATTTGAAATGAAAACCCACACATTTAAAAAAAACTAAAAACAAGAAAAACCCCACCCCATCCGTTATCCAAAATCCTAGTGGATTACTTTTGAAAAACCGGGCCCAGGTGTAACAACTGCAATCTGTCTGACATACTATGGTAAAGATGGAGCACATTAAAGAGGAAAATGAGGACGTCAGTGATCCAGAGTTATGCGCCATAAAATATGAAGATACTGAGGATAAGAAAGGTTGGTTTCTATTCTTCATTCTTCATTATTGACTGATTTGGTTGCTGTGAAATGATGAGCAATATAGATATGATAAATACAGAAATGTTTCATAATGTTGTATAGCAGTTTTTAATACAATATATTCTATTACCAAGAGAATGACAGAACTATCATTCGTGTCAAAGTGTTGATAATTAGTAGTCAAATTAAAGCTTTAGTTCACCCATCAATTAAAATGGTCATATCCATGTTTACCATATTTGAGGCACGCTGTGCATGTGACTTAATCGATGGAATGATATTCCAGATAATATTCAAAAGGAATTGCAAACTGTATTTGCAACTGCGTTTACATTTTGTGGACGCATACATTGCGACATAATGCAAATCGCGCATTTGTGTTTCCATTCTCTTTTCTGTGTATGTAACATGTCTGTCAAATTTTAAATGGAAACTCAAAGTCCATTTGCAGTTGCATTTCCAATGTCTTACTAGTTAAGATTCTATCAATGGACAGAAACCTCACCAGGTCTTTTTTTTTGGATGAACTAACCTTTTAAATCAGGGTTACTTGAATTTTTACATGTATCCTCTGTGAACAGAGTTTAATTACTTAATATGTTTATTTTAGACTTGATGGAAGTGATGGTGCAAACACAAGAGGATGTGAAACGTAAGTTCAGAATTAAAAGAACCAAAGCTAAAAAGCGGCTCATCTGCTCACAGTGCGGAAAGAGTTTTGGACACAAAAAATACCTTGAAAGTCACATAAGAATTCACACTGGAGAGAAACTGTACTCATGCCCTCAGTGTGGAAAGAGTTTTACTGGTCCATCTGCTCTCAGTTATCGTCTGCGTGTTCATTCTGGAGAAAAGCCATTTAACTGTGATCAGTGTTGTAAAACGTTTATTTCATCATCAAATCTAAAAACACACCTGAAAGTTCATTCTGATGAGAAGCCTCACTTGTGTTCTCTCTGTGGAAGGAGTTTTTCAAGATTGGACAGTTATAAACAGCACCGGAAAATGCATAATTATGTGAGAGATCACTTGTGTTGTGAGTGTGGGAAGAGCTTTACTACAGCTGCCTATCTGAAACAGCACCAAAGAGTTCATACTGGAGAAAAACCTTATAAGTGCTCATATTGTGACAAGAGTTTTAGTCACTCTGGAAACCTGAAAACACATGAGCGAGTTCATACTGGAGAAAGACCGTTTCACTGTACTCAGTGTGGAGAGAGTTTCAAAGATGCCAGAGTTCTCAAAAATCATCTGCGGATTCATTCTGAAAAAAAGGAATTTAACAGTGATCAGTCTGATCTGGAAAACAATCATACAGATGAGAGGCCTCGCTTGTGTTCTTTGTCTGGAAAGAGTATTTCACGATGTAACAGTTGCAAACTACACCAGAAAATTCAAACTGGTGAAGGAGGTTGCATGTGTTTTGAGTGTGGGAAGAGCTTTACTGATGTTAGCCAATTGGAAAGGCACAAAATAATTCACACTGGAGAAAAACCTTACAAGTGTTTATATCGTGACAAGAGTTTCATTCAGTCTGAACACCTGAAAACACATGAGAGAGTTCACACTGGAGAAAAACCTTACAAGTGTTTATATTGTGACAAGAGTTTCATTCAGTCTGAACACCTGAAAACACATGAGAAAGTTCACACTGGAGAAAAACCTTACAAGTGCTCATATTGTGACAAGAGTTTCTCTGAGTCTGGAAACCTGAAAAAGCATGAGCGAGTTCATACTGGAGAGAAGCCGTATCACTGTACTCAGTGTGGAAAGAGTTTCACTCAGTCAACAACTCTGGTGACTCATATTAAAAAGCATTGTTCTGTGAAGAAATGTTATCCTCAAATATAGGTGCATTTTGGTAAATTATGTGTGATTTGGTGAATTAGGTTATTGCGTTCTTTTAAATGTGTCGATGGTTGAAATAAACTACATTACATTTAATCATTTAGCAGACGCTTTTATCCAAAGCGACTTACAAATGAGAACAATAGAAGCAATCAGACCAACGAGAGAACAACAGTATACAAGTGCCATGACAAGTCTCAGTTAGTCTAGCACAGTACACGTAGCTAGTTTTTTTTAATTTTTTTATTATTATTAATTATTAAATAATAGAATGGAATAGAATAGGTAAGTGCTAGTATTAGTTGGTCAGGTGCTGGCGAAAAAGATGTGTCTTTAGATGTTTTTTGAAAATGGCTACAGACTCAGCTGTTCGAATTGAGATCGGGAGGTCATTCCACCAGCCGGGCAAAGTCCAGGAAAAGGTCTGTGAGAGTGATTTTGTGCCTCTTTGGGATGGCACCACAAGGCGCCGTTCACTTGCAGAACGCAAGCTTCTGGAGGGCGCATAAGTTTGAACTAGCAAGTTTAGGTATATTGGTGCAGCGCCAGTGGTGGTCTTGTAGGCAAGCATCAGTACCTTGTATTTGATGCGAGCTACTGGTACTGCGATGCTACTGGTAGCCAGTGTAACCTGATGAGGAGAGGAGTAACGTGAGCTTTTTTTGGCTCATTGAAGACCACTCTGGCTGCTGCATTCTGGATCAGTTGCAGAGGCTTGATAGTGCATGCGGGAAGGCCCGCCAAGAGAGCATTACAATAGTCCAGTCTGGAGAGAACAAGAGCTTGGACAAGAAGTTGTGTGGCATGCTCTGACAGGAAGGGTCTAATCTTCCTAATGTTGTATAAGGCAAATCTGCAGGATGCTGGGAGAAATGTACCAGTGTGAAGAGAGGTGTTGATAATGTGAGTAAGCGAAGGTATGCCTGAATAAGAAATGACCTGAAGAAGGTGAGTGGGGATAGGATCAAGTGGACAAGTAGTAGGATGATTGGAAAGGATAAGTTTAGAAACGTCCGTCTCCGAGAGTGGAGAGAAGGAGAAGAGAGAGTGTGTAACTAGCAGTGCAGTTATGTTGGGATGATGCAAATCATGACCTTTTTTTTATTTTATTGTCTCCTCATGAAGACATGGACAAAGAAATACAAATATTAAAAGAGACCAGAAATAAATGCATTACAAATCAACAATCAGCCATATCCCAATATGAAATGATTTCTTCAATTTGAATTTAAATAGTACTTTCAAACGATTAATCGTGATTAATCGCATCCAAAATAAAAGTTTTTTATATATTTTGAAAATGTTTACATTTATAAATTTATAAATAAATTTATATTCATATAATTTATATTAAAAATAAATATATAAAAATAATCAATTTTTTATACATGCATGTGTGTGTATTTAAATATACAAAATAAATATACACAGCACACATACATATATATTATGTAAACAAAAACTTTTATTTTGGATGTGATTAATTGCGATTAATCATTTGACAGCACTATTTATTAAGTATATATAAATACACACATACAGTATATATTTTGAAAATATTTACATGTATAAATGTATATTAATATTATTTATATTATATATCAATATATTTAATCAATAAACATAACATATTTAAATATATACATGCATGTGTGTGTATTTATATATATATAATACATATACACAGTACACACACATTTATTATGTAAACAAAAACTTATTTTGGATGCGATTCATCGCAGTTAATCGTTTGACAGCACTAATTTTAAAACATAAAACAGGTCTATGCTTTGTATAATAACACTAACATTTTTATTTGAGTGACAAGCTCTCTGATTACTTGTGATTTTAAATAATATGCTTATTCATTTTATATTTTAGTCACATTTAATTCTGTTCAGTGGCAGTAATAACATTTATTTATGATGATCCTGTAGTTTGTCTCAGTCTGTTGACACACAATGAAATGTGCTTAATGTGCCAATTTACAGAAGATCTCAGACATCATCAGAATGAATGAGGAGAAAACGGGGAACTATTGGAGAGATATTTAAACATGGTAGACCTGTTGTTTCAAACTTATGTTATTTGTATTAAAAATAGGAATTGTACATTGATACAGGACAGGCTATGAGATTTTAAAATATGTTTCTTTAATTTTAATCAAAATAGTAAAGGCAAAACATTAAAATAGCGTTTCATTTGTTGTCAGCCAAAGCAATGCAGAAATACGAGTGTCAGTGTAGTATATGGAAATTATATAAACATACACATGTAACATACAAAAAACACAAGGTGCAAGAGAAACAATACAGTGTTTAAACCAAAAGCACAATATCATCTAGTTTAATTTTTTAAACTTGGTGAAATGTTTGGTGCACTAGTGCCTTATGACAAATCAGTCCATTAATACATACTATATAGTGTTCTGATTGAAAAAAATAAAAAAAATAAAACAAGATAAAAGGCTTGATTAATTGAGAATGAACGTTTAAGTCACATAAATTCAACATTAATACTGTTGCAAATGTTTAGGATGTACAGAAATGATCATAAATACAACACAGATAGAATCTACACATTTAAAAAATATATATGATAAATAAAAAAATAAATCTATGCAACATAAGGCTCTGTATAACTAATAAAATTACCACTTCACAGAAACACCTCCTTTATATGTGGTTCCTAGTAATGTGTTAGTCTATTTATAGTGTTTTAGTCAGATATTTGATTCTGTTCAGAGGCAGTAATAGATTGTTTGTGTGTTGGTGCTTTAGTTCTCACGTTAGTTACTCTTTCTATCTACATCTTGTGTTATAAATCACCAGGAATATCCAGTGGGTGGCAGCATCACAATAAAGAGGCTCTAGTTTCCATTTGAATCGAAAAAATAAATAAACGGAGGACGTGCGGAAGAAAGTAGTGATTTACAAAGTTTGACACGAAAAAGCTTGAGAGGTGAGGTATTTCAGTTCTGGATATTGAAGCGAGTAATGAACAGTAGGATTTATTAAATGTTTTGTTATGAGTGTTTCATTTCTAATGTAGAAAAGATGTACTAACACGGTTTAGAAATCATAATCTGAATTTATTCATGAACTTGATCGGTCTGGGGATGTTTATCTTGTGTGGGTTTAAGTTGTCAGTTTTGGATTTAAGTGTAGTTTAGATGTAGTTTAAACTGTGCTTTGTTTCATCCTTATTTTGTTTAAGAGTAGACTGTCGACATGAGTGATCCTGAACCATCCAGAATGAATCATGAAGATACTGAGGAACAAACAGGTTGGTGTCCATTCTTGATTCTTCATTACTGACTGCTGAAAAACATTAAGTTAAAGGGGTCATATGATGCTGCTAAAAAGAACATTATTTTGTGTATTTGGTGTAATGAAATGTGTTTATGCGGTTTAAGGTTAAAAAAACACATTATTTTCCACATAC
>NW_015554124.1:1002640-1016040 GCF_001515605.1 Sinocyclocheilus anshuiensis
GTCCTCTTTTGGAAGACCAAACAAAGTAGTTTCGCTTTCACAGCGAAGCACACAGCGTCTTCACGACATGGCGGCGCCAACAACAATACTACAGCAAGAATAAAAGTTACGCCTTCTTTCTTTGCGTGAACATGGGCGCCGCGTTATGCAAATCTTTCCACATCGTGACATAGACGTGGGGGCGTGTTAGAACGAGCTGTTTTAGATAGGCGTGGCTGACTCTGAACTTTTATAAAGAATATCTCTTTGGATTTGAGACTTTAGTCTTTGCAACTTTACAGATCTTCTTTATGCACCAAGAGCTTGTGACACTCCAAAGAGAAAGGAAAAATTGAAATCACATCATATGACCCCTTTAACAAAGCTTCTATCCACCTTTTTCTTGTCGTAAAAATGGGCACGGCCATTTGTAAATTCTATGGGTCTGGCTTCCGGTCTCATCTGCGTCCACTCCGTCCAGCTATTTTTAGCTGAACAAAACAGTTCGTTTTGCTGCTTGATATTGAAAGTTGGTGTGTCTTATCATATTATTTTAATGTATTATCTTAATTATGAACACACTGGTTTGTAGTGCAAACAGTTTTACCGTTTACTGCACGTTGTTATTCTCCTCGTTATTTACCTATAGCGGCTAATGAACCGGAAGTCTCACCCATAGGCTTACTTCCGCGTTGAAGAAAAAGAAAATGCAACTCATTAACCTGATCTCTGTTATTTTCTGCTAATCAGGGTTCAGTTGAATTTTCACGTTTGTTCTCCTTGAACTACTTACTATGTTTATTTTAGACCAGAAAGAAGTGAAAGAGCAAAGACGAGAGCTGACTGAAGGGGAGGAGGAACACAGTGACTTCAGAACTCGAAGATTAAAAACCAAAAAGGTGCACACCTGCTCACATTCAGCTGACTGTTCATTGATGGAAGATTGTAAACGGCACCAGAAAACACATAATGATGTGAGAGATCATGTGTGTCGTGAGTGTGGGAAGAGCTTTACTACAGCTGGCCACCTGAAGCAGCACCAAAGAGTTCACACTGGAGAGAAACCTCACAAGTGCTCATATTGTGACAAGAGTTTCACTGAGTCTGTAGACCTGAAAAGGCATGAGCGAGTTCATACTGGAGAGAAGCCGTACCACTGTACTCAGTGTGGAAAGAGTTATAGATATAAAAATGATCTCAACCGTCACCTGCTCGTTCACTCTGGAGTAAAGCCATTTACCTGTGATCAGTGTGGTACAGATTTTAAATCATCAGTACATCTAAAAAACCACATGAGAATTCACACAAATGAGAGGCCTTTTGCATGTTCATTTTGTGGAAAGTGTTTTGCTCGGCTGGATCATTGTAAACGGCACCAGAAAACACACACTGGTGAGAAAGATCATGTGTGTCGTGAGTGTGGGAAGAGCTTTAGTAGAGCTGACACTCTGAAACAGCACCAAAGAGTTCATACTGGAGAGAAACCTTACAAGTGCTCACATTGTGACAAGAGTTTCACTCGGTCTGTAGAACTGAAAAGGCATGAGCGAGTTCATACTGGAGAGAAGCCGTACTACTGCCCTCCCTGTGAGAAGAGTTTCAGATGTTTAAGAAGCCTTAAAAATCACTTGAAAAAATGTCTCGCATCGTCACAGTGAGCAACATTTTCATATTAAAACAGTTGAGTAAGCTGTGTGAGATAAACAAATATGAAGTTGCTCCCAAAAGCACAGCAGCATCTAGTTTGATTCTGTGAATTTTGACTCGTTTGCAGTCTGATTGAGGAACTATAAAGTTTGAAGTTGTTTGAAGTTTCACCAAGTTAATAGTGTGGTACAGATTTTAAATCATCAGTACATCTAAAAAACCACATGAGAATTCACACAAATGAGAGGCCTTTTGCATGTTCATTTTGTGGAAAGTGTTTTGCTCGGCTGGATCATTGTAAACGGCACCAGAAAACACACACTGGTGAGAAAGATCATGTGTGTCGTGAGTGTGGGAAGAGCTTTAGTAGAGCTGACACTCTGAAACAGCACCAAAGAGTTCATACTGGAGAGAAACCTTACAAGTGCTCACATTGTGACAAGAGTTTCACTCGGTCTGTAGAACTGAAAAGGCATGAGCGAGTTCATACTGGAGAGAAGCCGTACTACTGCCCTCCCTGTGAGAAGAGTTTCAGATGTTTAAGAAGCCTTAAAAATCACTTGAAAAAATGTCTCGCATCGTCACAGTGAGCAACATTTTCATATTAAAACAGTTGAGTAAGCTGTGTGAGATAAACAAATATGAAGTTGCTCCCAAAAGCACAGCAGCATCTAGTTTGATTCTGTGAATTTTGACTCGTTTGCAGTCTGATTGAGGAACTATAAAGTTTGAAGTTGTTTGAAGTTTCACCAAGTTAATAACTTACCGTGTAAATAATAATTTGCATCTTTCCTACCGTAATTAGTTTGTAAAATGTGTCTGGGTTGTGTGCTAAGCAAGTCTTTCTTTAATAAGACACGTTCATGTCATGTACTTGTTTTCTATATTATGCTCTGATTGTACATGAGTTGGAAAATATTAATCAGTAAACTAGCTGACAAAAAGTAAATCTGATTGTTTTCTTTATTTACAGATGGTTTAAAAAGTCAGTTCAATTTCAAGACAACAATCATTGCTGTATAGTTTGCTTTGGATAATGCAAGTTCAATGACAAAACATGTATCATCTGAAACACCAGATTCTTTTCTTTAATTATATTTAACTTATCTACACAAATTTTCAATTTCAGTATAAAAACACTATATTGTACAAATAGGCTGTACCGGTGGTCAATAAGAATAAAGGACAGATATGTTGTTCTGAAAGGATGTCGGGAACGGGATATTAGACCGCCCGCTCCCGTTCAAATTACACTAGAGTTACCAACAGTGTTGGGGGTAATGCATTACAAGTAACGCGAGTTATGTAATCAGATTACTTTTTTCAAGTAACTAGTAAAATAATGTATTCCTTTTTAATTTACAAGAGAATATCTGAGTTACTTTTTCAAATAAGTAACGCAAGTTACTTTTTTTTCCAATTGATTGATTGACAGCTCTCCTGTCCCCGTGTTGAGAGAAATCAGAAGATGTTACTGTAGTTCTAAAATAAATATGAATATGCATTAATTAATCTCACTCACAAAAAAAAAACATTCAGTATTCCTCAAAATGAATAAAAATAATGCAATATGACGCAAACCTGCAATAATTAAATGTTAAACAACACAAATATACTTTATGTATTTAAAGGTCTTCTGACCTTCGATGATCCAGTTCAATCATACTAATAAGCACAAATTACTCTAGACAAACATTCGTGTGTCTTTTTTTATTGCTGAAGTGTTGAAATGTCTTTTTCTGCATTCTACTGTACGGACGTAAATTTACTTTCCCTTCAGCCTGAGGCTTACTCATTTCACTTTTGGTTTGAAAAGGCTTTTATATTTGTCAAAAATTATATTATTTACTATTATAATAGTATTTTAAAAACAAACAAGCAAGCCCTGTCCAGATTTAAAAAGTAACGCAAAAGTAACGTAACACATTACTTTCCATAAAAAGTAACTAAGTAACGTAATTAGTTATTTTTTTTGATGGAGTAACGAAATATTGTAATGCATTACTTTTAAATGTAACTTTCCCCAACACTGGTTACCGACCGCTACCGCGTTTTATTCGGGAATTTAATCCCGCGGCGCAAGAAATCTGGTCGGGTCCATAGACTGTATAGGTCGGGTCATGCAGACCAGGGTTGCCAGGTTTTCACAAGAAGCCCCGCCCAATCACTACTCAAAACTAGCCCAATCGGGTTTCGAGGGGGTCCCCAGTTAAAAATCGCGTTCCAGGGGGGACAATACACGTTTTTTGGCGGGGTTCCCCAGCTAAAATTCGCATTCCAGGGGATAAATATCATGTTATTGGAGGTTTAGATGAAAATAATATCAAAGGCGCCTTTTAACCCGGGGGGCGTTTAGCCCCGTTGTACCGTATTTGAGATACTTTAATCAGATCTTTGATCTTCAAAGGTTAGTTCTGTCATTCACTTGTTAATACAATCAAAATGTGGATGACAACTGCTATACAAGATTATGATGTACATTTAATATCTCAGGGATCCCTAGAATATTTGCTTTTTTAACCCCTTAACTGTCACCCCCCATTTTTTAAAATAGGCATGCAGGTGCACTATCCAAACTTACATTGTTGTAATTTATGAACACTTTGGAATACAGACATAAGGTTGATCTCTTTTTAAAGAAGAAAATCAGCAGATTATCGCAAAAGTGGAATTTAAAAAAAAAAATTAAAGTATCAAAAAGTTATGGTAGTTTAAATTTACTGTAAAGAAAATGCACTATATTAATTTTATTTTATTTTATATATAATAAATATTTTACATAACAGGTTTTACTCTAAAATTGGTGTAAAATTAAAGCCTTATGTCTAAATAAGTTATGTTCCAAATTTGAAGTTGATATGAAAAAAATTGAGGTTCCTGTGAGATTTAGGGCGTTATACCACAAACAGCCATGAGATTTTATTTAGGGCGTTATACCACAAACAGCCACCGGGTGCCATCCAAACTCTATTACATTTTTTATGCATTTTTCTGTAACAAATGTCTAGATTTCTCTGTCAATATTACTTCTATCTGAAAATATCCACCAAATATGGAATCTTTCCAATTATATGTTTTTGTCAAGATTATAAAAAGTTTTGATTGTAAAAGAGCGTAATGCATTTTGTAATATGACACTTGACACCGCCCACTAAGGGGGAGGAGACCGCCAAAAGATTTTAAAGTACCATTTCCATGGTAACACAATGTCCGATTTCAAAATGGTTTTCACAGGATGAATCTTGGGCTTCTAAGCTTTCAAATGATATATGATTTATGATGATTACTAAAAGATTTGATAGAGAAAAAGGACAACAAAAAAAAGAGTGCCAAGCATCCCACAGGTATTATTATTATTACAGTTTTAGCCATTTTATAAACTAAGCCAAATAGCCAGTGATCATTGTGCATTCAAACTGTGTGAAACAAATATTAAACAAATACATTAGTCATGGTTGTTGTCTTTATTACATTGAAATAATAAAAAAAAAATGTTTATATAAGTTAAATATGATTAACAATCTGGTGTCAGATAATACATATTTTGTCTTTAAACTTGCATTATTCAAGGCAAACTATATGCACCAATGATTGTCTTGCAACTTAACAGAATTTGAAACCATCTGAAAATAAAGAAAACGATCAACTTTTTTCAGTTGATTTTGTGGAGTATATTCATTAATCTTGATGAAATATAATAAACAGAATTGTAGCTATTCATAAGAGAAAATTATTCTACTATTCTGTATTTGACTGTGTGTGAGGATTGTGTTTTTCACATAGTGAACTATTTAAAACCGGTTGGAATGCATTTATATTTGGACCCTTTCCATAAATACAGAAGCTAGAAATAAGTGCAGGACATGTTTAGAGAATGATTATCCTTTAGGTGCTCATCTGGTAAAGACCCTGTAAAAATACAGAAGCAGAGGAGTGGTACGTGTATGGAATGTATTGAATATCTTCAAGGCATATGTGAATGCAAAACAAGTGAATGACAGGAACATTGTCTTATTAAAGAAAAACCTGCTTAGTCCAGCCTGACACATTTAGCAAACTAATAGGAGGAAAGATACAAATTATTTACACTCTTAAGTCAAGAATTATTTTCTGTGAAGCTTTAAGCATCATTCAATAGTTCCTTAATCAGTCTGTGAAATCAAAGTCACAAAATGAAACTATATGGTGTTGAGTTTTTGGGTGTAGCACCATATTTTGTTTATGTCACAGAGTTTACTCTTGACTGTTTTATCATGAAAATGTTGCTCACTGTGATGACACATTTTTTCATGTGCTTTTTAAGGCTTTTTAACTGTCTAAAGCTCTTCTCACAGGGAGGGCAGTAGTACGGCTTCTCTCCAGTGTGAACTTGCTCATGAAATTTCAGGTCTCCAGACTGAGTGAAACTCTTGTCACAATATGAGCACTTGTAAGGTTTCTCTCCAGTATGGATTCTTTGGTGCTGTTGCAGATTATCAGCTCTAGTAAATCTCTTCCCACACTCACGACACACATGATCTTTCTCACCGGTGTGTTTTTTCTGGTGCCGTTTACAATGATCCAGCCGAGCAAAACACTTTCCACAAAATGAACATGCATATGGCCTCGCATTTGTGTGAATTTTCGTGTGGTTTTTTAGATGTATTGCTAATTTAAAATCTGTACCACACTGATCACAGGTAAATGGTCTTTCTCCAGAGTGAATGAGCAGATGAAAATTGAGATCACTTCTATATCTGAAACTCTTTCCACACTGAGTACAGTGATATGGCTTCTCTCCAGTGTGAACTCGCTCATGTATTTTCATGGTTCCTGCCTGAGTGAAACTCTTGTCACAATATGAGCACTTGTGAGGTTTTTCTCCAGTATGAATCCTTTTGTGCAGTTTCAAACTGGTAACTTTAGTAAAGCTCTTCCCACAATCCAAACACATGTGATCTCTCACTTCATCATGTGTTTTCTGATGCTGTTTATAAGTGTCCAGTTGTGAAAAACTCTTTCCACACTGAGGGCATGTGTATGGTTTCTCTCCAGTGTGGATTCTCATGTGTCTTTTAAGGTTTCTTTTGTGTGAGAAACTCTTTTCGCACTGTGAGCAGTTGTGCAGCTTTTTGGCTTTTATTCTTTGAGTTTTGAAGTCACAGTGTTTCTCCTCCTCTTCATTCGGTTCTAGTTTTTGCTCTTTCATCTGGTCTAAAATAAACAAGTAAAAATCAGTTTGTGAACCCTGATTTAACAGCAGAAAAAACAGAGATCAGATAATTGTAAAAAGTATCGGATTTCTGATGTGCAAAAGATTAGATCATTATCTTGTGGATGACAACAGTGTTAGGATAATTTAAATGCATTTCTGTATCATTTATCATCCATATACTGATCATAATTTCACAACTAACAAAAACAGTCAGTAATTAAGAACCAAGAACCAACCTGTTTGTTCCTCAGTATCTCCAGTGTGGATTCTCATGTGTCTTTTAAGGATTCCTTTGTGTGAGAAACTCTTTCCACACTGAGAGCAGGTGTGCAGCTTTTTGGCTTTTGTTCTTTGTTCTTCATTCAGTTCTTGTCTTTGCTCTTTCATCTCCATCCAGTCTAAAATAAACAATTTAGAATCAGTTCAAGCAATCCCGGTTTAACAGCAGAAAACATCAGAGATCAGATGTTTGTATAAAGTATCAGATCTTTGATGTGCCAAAGATTAGTGATTATCTTGTTAATTCAGTTAAATGTGGATGACAACAGTGATCATTTGAATTAATTTCTGTATAATTTATCATCCATATACTAATCAAAATTTTACGACTAACAAAAACAGTCAGTAATTAAGAATCAAGAACCAACCTGTTTGTTCCTCAGTATCTTCATGTTTTATTCTGGATGGTTCTGGATCACTCATGTATTCAATCTCCTCTTTAACAAACTCTGTCTTTAAAAGTCACAGATTTCAGCTGCTGCACCTGGAGCTTGTTCTTCTCTTGTAGGATGATGTGAATATTCTCCAGTATTTATAGGTGAATTGTTGTGGGAGGGGCTTCACTGATCATTGTCTGATACTGAGACCCACAGGACCAGATCTGGAGAAATCAAATACAAGTTTCTGAATTTATACTGAACTGCTTCAGTTATGCTGAATTTGAAGTGTACATATTTGCCATTACAAATACAGAGGATTTTGGTACGGCTGTATATTATTAGCATATAAAACAAATGTATAAGAAGCAACTCATGTTTTTGAAATGCGGAATTTTTATAAGAAGCGCCTTAGGCTACACCATTGTATGGAAACCCCAGGGTAGTTTTACTTTAACATCAGATTTATAAATAAATGTTAGAATAAAGAATTTGAGAAGATCTATTCTGATTGAGAGATGGAGCACACAAAGCAGGTATACCCGAGAACCAAGAATGACGCAGACACGAGTGTAGAGTGTAGTTCTATCAAGGTACAAAGCTTTATTGTAAGGGGTACATTATATATGGGAAGTAGAGGAAGTGAAACTGTCAGCTCAGCAAAGTAAAGGAAAAAACTTAGTATAGCCAGTTAAGCAAACCACTATGTCTTATGACCATGATCATGGCTGCATCCTTAGCAGGTATAGAGGGCACAGGACAGGGTGTTCTAGAATCTTACAATAAAATAATCCTACACTCTAAAAAATGCTGGGTTAAATATAACCCAGCGCTGGGTTAAAAAGGGACAAACCCAGCAATTGGGTTGTTTTGACCCAGCGGTTGGGTCAAAACAACCCAACTGCTGGGTCAAAACAACCCAAATAGCTGGGTTTGTCCCTTTTTAACCCAGTGCTGGGTTATATTTAACCCAGCATTTTTTAGTGTAATTTATGCATTCATAGAAATAAATAATTACTTGTGCTCTCTATGTTGGAGGAGTTTTCCATGTGTCTGAACAGTTTGAAAGGAATGCCAGAACATAAACATCAGCCCCGCCCCCACTTGTATGTGCATAGAAATCACCCAATGATAATGTCTGTTTGTAATATAAACAACAAAAGATCGAAATAACAGAGCCATCACGTTTAACTGAGATGCTGAAAAGCCTCTTTGTCTCATTCAAATAGTTCCCTGTTTTCACCTCATTCATTATGATGATGTCTGAGATCTTCTGTAAATTGGCACATTAAGCACATTTGTGACCCGGGACCACAAAACCAGTCATAAGTCACACGGGTATGGGTCAAAATAATAGATTTTTCTTTTATGCCAAAAAATCATTAAGATATTAAATAAAGATCATGTTCAATTAAGATATTTTGTAAATTTACTACCGTAAATATATCAAAACTTAATGTTTGATTAGTAATATAAGAACTTTGGACAACTTTAAAGGTGATATTCTCAATATTTAAATTTTTTTTTTTTTTTTTGCACCCTCAGATTCCAGATTTTCAAATAGTTGTTTCTCGGCCAAATATTGTCCTATCTTAACAGACCATACATCAATGGAAAACGTATTTATTCAGCTTATGATGTATAAATCTCAATTTCAAAAAATTGACCCTTAAGACTGGTTTTGTGGTCCAGGGTCACATTTCATTGTGTGTCAATAGACTAAGACAAACTACAATATTATTAACTATGATATTTCTTTTTATATTGAAATTAGTTTATAAAAGTTAAATATAATTAAACAATAGAATCTAGTGATTCAGATGATACAGGTTTTGTTACTGAACTTATATTGTTCAAATTAAATTATACAACAATGTTTGTCTTGCAACATAATGCAGCCGTTTTAATGGAAATTCTAAACCATCTGTTAATAATGAAAACTTTCTTTAGCAATTTTTATTATTATTGGTTAAAATCTTCCAATTCATGTACAATTTGAGCATATAGAAAACAAGTGAATGTGTTTCATTCAAGCAAAACCTCCAAGTCCAGCCTGATTTTACAAACTAATTACACAGTAGGAAAGATTGAAATGATTAACACTGCGAGAATCATTTTATGGTGAAACTTCAAACATCACTCTATAGTTCCTTAATCAGACTACAAACAAGTCAAAATTCACAAAATGAATGGTTCCTTTGTGCTTTTGGGAGCAACTTCATATTTTGTTTATCTCACAATTTATTTGACTATTTTAACACAAAAATGTTGCTCACTGTGACGATGTGACATTTTTTCAAGTGCCTTTTTAGGCTTTTTAAATATCTAAAACTCTTCTCACAGGGAGGGCAGTAGTACTTCTCTCCAGTATGAACTCGCTCGTGCCTTTTCAGGTTTCCAGAGTGACTAAAACTCTTGTCACAAAATGAGCACTTGTAAGGTTTTTCTCCAGTGTGAATTCTTTGGTGCTGTTTCAGATGGGCAGCTCTAGTAAATCTCTTCCCACACTCACTACACACATGATCTCTCTCACCGGTATGTATTTTCTGGTGCATTTTACAATGATTTAGCCGAGCAAAACTCTTTCCACAAAACAAACATACATAAGGTCTTACATTTCTATGAATTATCATGTGTTTTTTCAGAAATGCTGATGATTTAAAATCTGTACCACATTGATCACAGGTAAATGGCTTTACGCCAGAGTGAACGAGCAGGTGACGGTTGAGACCACTTTTACATCTGAAACTCTTTCCACACTGAGTACAGTAATACGGCTTCTCTCCAGTATGAACTCGCTCATGCTTTTTCAGGTGTTCAGACTGAGTGAAACTCTTGTCACAATATGAGCACTTGTGAGGTTTTTCTCCAGTGTGAACTCTTTGGTGACGTTGCAGAGTGTCAGATCTAGTAAAGCTCTTTGGACACTCACGACACACATGATCTTTCTCACCGGTGTGTATTTTTTGGTGCCGTTTACAGTGATCCAGTTGAGCAAAACTCTCTCCACAAGAAAAACATGCAAAAGGCCTCTCATTTGTGTGAATTTTCATGTGGTTTTTTAGAAGTATTGATAATTTAAAATCTGTACCACACTGATCACAGGTAAATGGCCTTTCTCCAGAGTGAATGAGCAGATGAAAATTTAGATCAGTTTTATCTGTGAAACTCTTTCCACACTGAGTACAGTGATATGGCTTCTCTCCAGTGTGAACTCGCTCATGTATTCTCATGGTTCCTGCCTGAGTGAAACTCTTGTCACAATATGAGCACTTGTGAGGTTTTTCTCCAGTGTGAATCCTTTTGTGCTGCTTCAAACTGGTAACTTTAGTGAAGCTCTTCCCACAATCCAAACACATGTGATCTCTCACTTCATCATGTGTTTTCTGATGCTGTTTATAAGTGTCCAGTTGTGAAAAACTCTTTCCACACTGAGGGCATGTGTATGGTTTCTCTCCAGTGTGGATTCTCATGTGTCTTTTAAGGTTTCTTTTGTGTGAGAAACTCTTTTCGCACTGTGAGCAGTTGTGCAGCTTTTTGGCTTTTATTCTTTGAGTTTTGAAGTCACAGTGTTTCTCCTCCTCTTCATTCGGTTCTAGTTTTTGCTCTTTCATCTGGTCTAAAATAAACAAGTAAAAATCAGTTTGTGAACCCTGATTTAACAGCAGAAAAAACAGAGATCAGATAATTGTAAAAAGTATCGGATTTCTGATGTGCAAAAGATTAGATCATTATCTTGTGGATGACAACAGTGTTAGGATAATTTAAATGCATTTCTGTATCATTTATCATCCATATACTGATCATAATTTCACAACTAACAAAAACAGTCAGTAATTAAGAACCAAGAACCAACCTGTTTGTTCCTCAGTATCTTCATGTTTTATTCTGGATGGTTCTGGATCACTCATGTCTTCAAACTCCTCTTTAATAAACTCCATCTTTAACAGTCACAGATTTCAGCTGCTGCACCTTGGAGCTTGTTCTTCTCTTGTAGGATGATGTGAATATTCTCCAGTATTTATAGGTGAATTGTTGTGGGAGGGGCTTCACTGATCATTGTCTGATACTGAGACCCACAGGACCAGATCTGGAGAAATTAAAATACAGGACTTAATTTATACTGAACTGCTTCAGTTATGCTAAAATTAAATGAACATATTTGCTGTTAGAAATACAGAGTATTTTTCATTATTAGCACATAAAACAGCAAACTCATTTTTATGAAAGGCAGGATATTGAACAGTGAGTTGCATTGTTGAAAGGAAATGCACCCCAGTGTAGTTTTACTTTAGCATCAGATTTAAACATGTACAAATGTATGTTTGTAATATAAATGACAAAATATCAAAATAACTGAGCTGCCATATTTAACTCCGGTGCTATCTCTTTCAAATAGTTCCTTGTTTTCACCTTCATTATGATGATGTCTGAGATCTTCTGTAAATTGGCACATTCAGCACATTTTTCTTGTGTGAATACTCCATTCAGTTCTTGTCTTTGCTCTTTCACTTCTATCTGGTCTAAAATAAACATATTAATACGTTAGAATCATTTCAAGTTGAGTATTAAGTATCAGATCTTTGATCTTCAAAAGTTAGTTCTGTCTTTCCTTTGCAGTGTTGGGGGTACAAGTAACGCAAGTTACGAAATCAGATGACCTTTTTCAAGTAACTAGTAAAGTAACGCATTACTTTTTAATGTACTATTTACATCGGAGTTACTTTTCCAAATAAGTATCACAAGTTACTTTGTTTTCACATTTACAGACTGTGTTCGCTGTGTAAACTTTCTGTTGTGTTTCGCTGTGATGCTTTCTGTATTTCTAGACTAAATGTGAACATGCATTTACTCATTTCACGTGCACAAAAACAGCTTCAGTATTCCTCAAAATTAATAAAAACCGTGAAATGTAAATTCAGAATAAGGTCTCAAACCTGCAATAATTAAATATATGAAATAACACTAATGTATTTAATCCCATTTTACTAACCAATGCCTTTGCTGCTGACATTCGATAATCCAATTCAACCATAGTAAGAATGCCTTTAGATCAACAACATTTGTGTTTCTTTCTTCTTTTTATTCATGAAGAGTGTTGAACTTTCTTCTCCTGCATCAGATTCTTCATGCAAAACAGAAAAGCAGCAGTTTGTTTGAGCTGCGCGCTCTACTGTACAGACGTGAATTAATATTTCCTTCAGCCTGAGGCTTATTCATTTCACTTTTGCTGTGAAAGCTTACATTTGCCAAAGACAGAACTTGTTTTATTAAAAACAAACAAGTAAGCCCAGCCCAGATGAGAAAAATAACACATTTTGATTGTTTTTGAAAGTTACTTATAAAAGTAATTACAATATTGTGCTACTACCTAAATAAGTAATTGCATTATTTACTTTTTATGGGAAGTAATGTGTTACATTACTTTTGCGTTACCTTTTCTCATCTGGGCTGGGCTTGCTTGTTTGTTTTTAATATGAGACACCAAGCACAAAACCTGAGACACCAAGCACAGAACCCGAGACACCAAGCACAAAACCTGAGACACCAAGCACAAAACCCGAGACACCAAGCACAGAACCCGAGACACCAAGCACAATACCTCAGACACCAAGCACAATACCTGAGACACCAAGCACAGAACCCGAGACACCAAGCACAAAACCCGAGACACCAAGCACAGAACCCGAGACACCAAGCACAATACCCGAGACACCAAGCACAAAACCTGAGACACCAAGCACAGAACCCGAGACACCAAGCACAATACCCGTGACACCAAGCACAATACCTCAGACACCAAGCACAATACCTGAGACACCAAGCACAGAACCTGAGACACCAAGCACAATACCTGAGACACCAAGCACAATACCTGAGACACCAAGCACACAACCTGAGACACCCAACACACAACATAAGAC
>NW_015554124.1:1017023-1058752 GCF_001515605.1 Sinocyclocheilus anshuiensis
GCAAAAAAAAAGGCAGTGCAATGATACAAATTCAAATGAGACAATAACTGTCATTAAAGAAATAAAACTAAACCTGCATTAAATTACAAAAATAACATGACTTTTAAAGTAACAACACCATGTACAGATAAAAGTTGATGATAACTAATACAACGGGGAAAAAAACAGCTAGTAACAAATAAAAACTGCATCTTTTTGTATTACTGAATTTATTATTATTATTGAATATGTAAAACATGTTTAAAAACGTAAATTTGAAAATATGTTGATGTGACTTGGTATTCATAAATAATATGTATAAGGATGTACCAATATTAAAATTTTGGGCAACACCAATAAGCTGATCATGTTATGGTCATTTTCATGTTATGGTCAATAAGTTACAAACATATTAAAAATCTATACTACTTAGTCTAAATAATTAAAAAAAAATGGAAGGGAAAACAGAATCTTTTTTTTTTTTTTTTTACAGTTGAATAAAATCACTGTGATGTAAGCTAGTAATCTCCAAAAAAAAAGAAAAAGAAAAAAGATTGAAGCCGATATCAGATACAAAAGCCTTCTGTTTATCCCAACGCATGACAACTTGGAAGAAAGGACTGAGCTGCCTTTGTTTTTGCTTCGTCTACCTTCACATAGAGTCCTTGTTACAAAACAGAACATATGATCATTAGCCAAAAGTCAGAGCGGCAAAGTTCATGGCTGACTGACCCTTTTAGCAGCAGTAATTAATAATGACATTGGGTCTGGCATCTGGACCCTAGAGTCGATTGTGTTTCTAAGTCAATCACTCAGGACCCCAGTCCTTTCAATCGGCAGCTTGGATGCAGTCTCCTGGGCTTTCTGCCTGCACTAATGCGCCGACCTTGCAGTCACCAAGTCATAATCCTATCAATAATAAAACAGGAGGTGCATCCGTGAAAGCGCATCCCTCTTTGTCGCAACTTTCCATTTTGGAAATCCCATCCACCTTGAGCATCCCCCTCTGTCTCTCGCACCTTTCTCAGCCAAAAGAGCTCTTTAATTGTGAATGAAGAAGCTTGTTGCCATCTTTGGTTTTAAGCAGCTTTACTTGAGACATTTTCTGCATGAGGTACCAAAGGAACCGTGGATAGCATCTAGCAACCCCATAAAAATCATGAGCTCATCCATTATATTTTCAATGTTAATGTGAACAAATAGTCTTAAATGAACACAAGGGTTCTTCAGATCATTTTATACATGTTCTATTCAAATCAAACAAAGTAAAACTTAATGATCTTGTAATGTTTCATGCGTCACTGTTCGAATGGTTAAGTAAAATCAGAATTGAGTACTTGAGGTTAGGCCTGCACGATTAATCGTTTGTAAACCGAAATCGCGATTTGAAAGGGTGCGATTTTCAAATCGCAAGAGCTGCGATTATTTCGATGAAGGACTATCAGAGATTTAACAAGCATCTACGTAGTTTTTGACAGTTTGCTTCATGCGCATTTTACTTTGATGCAGAGTTTAACCAATAGGGGGCATTTTAACACTGCACGTGCTGACTGAACCAGCAAATAACGCCATTTGGAAAAGATAAGCGCGAGAGGGAGCAGCAGTTCAACTTCCCAACAAAGTGTGGCTGCAGAAGAGCAAAGTCCTGCAGATTACTTACTAAACGAAAAAGCACCGTGTATGTTTGGAATTATTTTGGATTTTGACGTTTGGATGTACTTCGAAGGCAAGTACTTTGTAAAACACGAGGCAACACAACCAACCTGTATCAGCACCTGCAGAAGTATCACAGACAAATCTATGATGAATGCATGGCCAAAAGGCCAATATATGTATAGAAAGCCTGAAATGTCTACCTTTAAATTAACTAAGTCACATCCAAAACAAATATTCTCTGTTAAAGTAATCCGTATGAAACATACGCAATGTCCAGTTTTCCTGTCTCAACTCATAATATCTAATGCGGTGCTTTACTGACAAGATGCGCTTTAAATATCGCATGCAATTTATCGTGCAGCCCTAATACAGTGTTATCAGACTTTAGCCATTAAACATTTTTTAAGATACTGGAAAAAACACAAATGTCAGGGCATGCCAATACTTCTCCAGGGCCCCAAAACACCCTCAGACCCCAGAGGGTTAAATGGCGAAAACTTTTGCTGTCATTGTTTCAACCTTAAAGGGGTCATATGATGCTTTTTTTAAAGGTCATTATTTTGTGTATTTGGTGTAACAGAATATGTTGACATGCTTTAATGTTCAAAAAACACATTATTTTTCAAATTTAATGTTATGGTCAGTGTTTTACTGATGTAGAATTGTTTACAGTGTGTTTGGGTTCTTAAAAGTTTAAGATTTTATATATAATTGTTAATTTAACTTTAATTAAGATACTGTAGTTATTTTCTTAATTTGTCATGACAGATGTTTGCATCATGACAACTTTATAAAAAAAATGGCCACAATGTTTAAGAGGTTAAGAGAAATAAACAGTAGCATAGTTTGTGATAATACTTGGTATTTCTTTGGTGCTGTTAAAGCAGGGGTGCCCAAACTCGGTCCTGGAGGGCCGGTGTCCTGCAGAGATTAACTCCAACTCAACACACCTGCCTTTAAGTTTCTAGTATGCCTAGTAAGAGCTTGATTAGCTGGTTCAGGTGTGTTTAATTGGGGTTTGAGCTAAACTCTGCAGGCCACCGGCCCTCCAGGACCGAGTTTGGGCAGCCCTGTGTTAAAACCACCACAACAAACCTGTAGCTCTTTTATGAAATCGTAGTAAATCGCATTTTAAATCGCAGTTTTGATCAGAAAAATCGCTATTAGATTTTTTCTCCAAATCGTGCAGCCCTACCAAGCACAAAAACTGAGTAAAACTTGTACTTTCACTCAACAAAAGTACTTCTTTCGCCGTTTTTAACATTTAACATCAGATCAGTCATATTGAAAATCAGAGAAAATTAAACAAACCTTTGAGTACCAAGGAGATCATCGCCGCTTCACACGGAGCGTGTAAACTGCGCATGCTCCGTGACCTTGCGATCAAACCACGCCCGCTTGATGTCGTCAGACCTGAAACACCCTGGGGGGCAAACTAGCCTATTGAGTAAGCACCAATCAGATGCCGCATTTTTATGATGTCATCATGTAGACTTCTTACAAAGTATTTTACAGTATTTTAAAACTACAAAAATACAAAACACTAAAGTATTTTGATACAAAATACGAAGCCATTTTCATCAACCCTATCAAATACAAATTACAAAATACTATTTTGTATTTGAAATACGTATTTGAAATACATGTATCATAAATACTGCCCATCCCTGCTTGTGACACTTATTTGGAAAAGTAACTCCGATGTAAATTGTACATTAAAAAGTAATGCGTTACTTTACTAGTTACTTGAAAAAGGTCATCTGATTTCGTAACTTGCGTTACTTGTACCCCCAACACTGCAAAGGAAAGACAGAACTAACTTTTGAAGATCAAAGATCTGATACTTAATACTCACCTTGAAATGATTCTAACTTATTAATATGTTTATTTTAGACCAGATACAAGTGAAAGAGCAAAGACAAGAATCCATCAATGGTGATTATCCTTTAGCTTGTCTACCTATTCACACAAGTAAAATGTGCTTAATGTGCCAATTTACAGAAGATCTCAGACATCATCATAATGAATGAGGAGAAAACGGGGAACTATTGGAGAGAGATTTAAACATGTTAGACTTGTTGTTTCAAACTTATGTTATTTGTGTTAAAAATAGGAATTGTGCATTGATACATGATAGGCTATGGAATTTAAAAATATGTTTCTTTCATTTGTATAAAATTGGAAAAGCCAAACAGTAAAATAGTGTTTAATTTGTTGTCAGCCAAAGCAATGCAGAAATACAAGTGGCAATGTAGTACAGCAATAAAATACAAATGTAACATACAAAAAAAATACATCCTAATTAGACTGTAAACTGGCGCAACAGAAGAAAAAACAGTATTTAAACCAAAGCATTAGTTTGGAGTACTATTAAGACTTATGACAAATCAGTAATACATATAGTGTTCTGATTGTACATTAAATTATGACGAATAAAACAAGATAAAAGGCTTGATTAATTGAGAAAGAATGTTTAAATCACATCAGTTCAACATTAATACTGTTGCAACTATTTGGGATGTACAGCCATTATCATAAACTCAACACAGATCAAATGTACACATTTAAAAAAAAAAACATCTCTATGCAACACATACCTGTAAGTTGTCTATAGGCTCTTATAAAATTACCACTTCACAGAAACACCTCCTTTATATGTGGTTCCTAGTCATGTGTTAGTCTATTTATCGTGTTTTAGTCAGATATTTGATTCTGTTCAGAGGCAGTAATATATTTTATGTGTGTTGGTGCTTTAGTTCTCACGTTAGTTACTCTTTCTATCTACATCTTGTGTTATAAATCACCAGGAATATCCAGTGGGTGGCAGCATCACAATAAAGAGGCTCTAGTTTCCATTTGAATCGAAAAATAAATAAAATAAACGGAGGCAAAGAGGCATAGATGGCGAAGTTTTTGTAATAAATAGGAAGAGTAACACCGGTTGGGGATGTTTGGGCAATGATCAAGGGTATGAGAGGAATTAGAAAGGAATACCAGTACCCAGTATTACAGGGATGAGGAAGTAGCAATTTCTGATGAGAAGAAGGCAGAAATTATTGCAAAAGAACTGGTTAAAATACATAGTTATCATAATTTATCAGAGGAGGCTAAGAGAGGAAAAATGAAGACTAGAGCAGCTCATCCTGGAGTTCTGGAGAGGAGGCATGAGAATAATAGTGTTTTGGATGTTCCATTTACTCTGGGTGAAATGAGAAGAGTAATAGCAAGATCTGGATTAACATCTCCTGGGGAAGATGGAATCTGCTATATAATGTTAAAACATCTAGGTACTTTAGCAGATTCGAAACTCCTAGGTCTATATAATAAAGTGTGGGATATGGGAAAACTGCCTAATGCTTGGAAAGAAGCAGTGATTATTCCTATTAGGAAGCCAGGGAAAGATCCTTCAAAACCGGTAAACTATAGGCCAATAGCTCTAACATCGCATTTAGTCAAAATAATGGAAAGGATGATTACTGAAAGACTGACATTTTATCTGGAAACAAAGGAACTTTTATCACCTTATCAGAGTGGATTCAGGAGAGGGAGAGGAACAATGGACCCAGTTGTATGTTTGGAAACAGAAATCAAGAAGGCACAGGTTAACAAAGAATCAGTTATGGCAGTTTTCTTTGATGTTGAGAAAGCATACGATATGGTTTGGAAGGAGGGACTAATGATTAAGTTAAATAAAACAGGAATTTCAGGGAAGAGTATTTAATTGGATTAAAGATTTTTTATTTGACTGATCTATTCGAGTTAGAATTGGTACAGCTTTGTCCAGGAAGTATCTGGCAGATAACGGTACCCCTCAGGGTAGTGTCATTAGTCCATTGCATTTTTCCATCATGATAAATTATGTTTTTTCCTGAGTTCCACCTGATATTAGTCGATCTTTATTTGCAGATGATGGAGCATTATGGAAAAGGGGAAGGAATGTTGAACACATTAAAATAAAGATACAAGAGGCAATTAATGTGGTTGAAAAATGGTCATACTCATGGGGATTTAAGTTTTCAGTAGAAAAAACTAAATCACTAATATTTACAAGGAAAAAAAAGGAAATCACTGGAATGGAGGTAAGAATATACGGACAATTAATTGAGCGAGTTAAAGTCTTTAAGTTTTTGGGAGTGTGGTTTGATTCCAAATTGATTTGGACTGAACATATTAATAATATACTCAACAAATGTAAAAAGGTGTTAAATGTTATGAGGTGTTTATCTGGATCTGATTGGGGAGCGAGCAGAGGTGCAATGAAAAGTGTATATATAGCATTGATTAGATCAGTACTGGATTATGGGAGTTTTGTATTTGGATCGGCTGCTAAAACATCATTACAAAAGTTAGAAGTAATACAAGCTCAAGCATTGAGATTAGGGGAGTTAAAGGCAATGAAACGGCGGATTCATTAGCAAAAGAAGCAATCAAGAAAGAAAATACAATAGACATTTTATTTAGCAAAGCAGAAATAAAGACAATATTTAAAAGTAAAATCATCAGTAAATGGCAAGATAAATGGAACAAGGGAAGTACAGGCAGACATCTTTATAACATCCAGAAAGAAGTGGGAAGGATGAGGATGACAGGGCGAAGTACCAAGGAGGAAAATATAATATCAAGGTTAAGACTGGGTCACACAAGACTAAATAAGACATTACATCTCATTGGAAAACATCCCACAGGTCTGTGTGAGTATTGTCAGGAGGAGGAATCAGTAGAACATGTTCTATGTCACTGCCAAAAATATATTATAGAAAGAGAAATATTCAGAAGGACACCACAGGAGATACTAGATGCAAAGCAAATACTCGGTCAAACAGGAAATTATAATTCTTTAATTGTATTCTTGAGGAAAACTGGGTTAATAAATAGAATATAAAGTATAATTGTTATTTTTATTATTAATAATGTTTTTTTTTTTTTTTATAAAAATTATTTTATTATTTTTTTATATATAAAGTTTTGTTAGTCACTCTGGTCCACACTCCAGTATAGTAGGTGGCGGTAATGCACCTTAACGTTGGATGCCACCCGCCATAAAACAAGAAGAAGAAGAAGAAGAATAAACGGAGGACGTGCGGAAGAAAGTAGTGATTTACAAAGTTTGACACGAAAAAGCTTGAGAGGTGAGGTATTTAAGTATTGAATATTGTAGCGAGTAATGAACAGTAGGATTTATTAAATGTTTTGTTACGAGTGTTTCATTTCTAATGTAGAAAAGATGTACTAACACTGTTTAGAAATTATATTGATCGGTCGGATTTAAGTGTAGTTTAAATGTCATTTAACCTGTGCTTTGTTTCATCCTTATTTAAAACCATAACTTAGGCCTACATTAAGATGAGCTTCCTTTCAATAGTTTTATATGCTAATAATATACAACTTTCTGACAGCAAATGCATGTGTCCACTTAGGTTCAGTGTAATATTAATATTAATTATAATGTCACCAAGTGGTACAGTGATATTACACTTACACACCAAACTGTACGCTGACTGGTTAATAACCAGCTATCTCCTTCACAGAAGAAGATTGTTAAATTTAGGCGGATAACTCAAGATTAATGGTGGAAGAGACGACACATCCGACTCTCTTCTGTATAGTAAGAGCAAAACCTTTTGACCTTCCTCACAGAACAGGATTCTTACTCTCAGAACCGCTTACTAGTGTTGGGTCGTTCTTGAACTATTCGTTCATTTTGAACGAATCTTTAATGCGACTCGGGAAGAACGAGTCGTCTCGGGGAGTGATTCGTTCAGTCGCGCATGCGCAACATCCTATAGGTTCTGTACTGGAATTAGTCAAGTAGTTCACCTGTTTCGAGTCTTCGGGTTTTTCCGAGTCATTCGTTCATCACGTGACAGCCCCATAAGCTTAACCTATGCAGTCTGAGCCGGAAAGAGACTTAATAATAATAACCAACTCTTTGTTACCTTTGTTACAACATTCAGTGTTATGGAAAAGAATCATAATGCCGATACTTTATTTTCAACTTTTTGATTTTTTCCTTAATTTTGATTGAAAATAAATGCCTTTACGATGTGATACGAGGGAGAGAAAAAAAGTTCGGCAAAAGGCGGGATCGAACCCGGGTCTATCGCGTCAAAAAGCTAATAACACGCGCTTATCCATCTGCGCCACTGGAGCTGATATTTTACAACCACTTTTAACTAAATGTAAATAGACACCCCATATTTTTTATTCTATAGTAAGGGCAATTCATACAATACATTTAAACTGAGCTACTTTAATACTATCTCCGCTATAATGTGAGCAGAACTGAGCAAAAGCAGAAGAATTCCAGGGGCCCCAAAGGCAACATGGATGACCGTGAGTCAGATTTCCTGCCGCCAACAAGTCTGGAGCGACATACCAGCTATCTCCTTCACAGAAGATGATTGTTACATTTAGGCGGATAACTCAAGATTAATGGTGGAAGAGACGACACATCCGACTCTCTTCCCCCCGAGGACAGAGAGCAAAACCTTTTGACCTTCCTCACAGAACAGGATTCTTACTCTCAGAACCGCTTACAGAATAGCTGCCATAACATGTGTAAAATAGGCGGTCTATATACCAGAAGGGGGGCGGAGCCTATGAGCGTCGCTCACACTGCTGTTTCTTTCCTGGCTCTTTCACACTGTTCAGACTCGGTGGAAAACTCCTCCAACATAGAGGGCACAGGTAAATAATGATTTCTATCAGTGCTTAAATGAGGATTATTTTATATTTAACTCTGATGCTAAAGTTAAACTACCCTGGGGTGCCTTTCCATACAACTACTAACACATGTAGAAGATTTTTATGAATCAAAATATGAATGAATCAAGCATAATCAATGTGAATGTCACTATATATATGAGTTATTCTTTATTATAGTCATGTATTTTACTGTGTGTGCTCAATGAGCTGCCATTAGGCCTATAAGAGAAAACGTGATGACCAGCTGACATGTGATATGAACTGAGACCTCTTTGTGTTACTGTTATGCTGTCATGAGGAGATATAGACTGGGGTCAAAAGTTAATAAGTAATAGTGGCCTGAATGATATGTATTGTTTATGGAAACCTATATAAAAGAGAGAAAGAAAAGACAGATTCTAGAGATTCTCTGCAGAGTCTCTGGGCTTCATTATCAAAACCTGTCTTCTGGCATCAAAACCTTAAGACTTCAAGAGTGATTTCTCACAGAAGAACTAACATTTGGCGCATAAAAAATTTGATTATTGATACTCCCAGACCTGATCTCTGCTATTTTCTGCTAATCACGGTGCAGTTGAATTTTCACATTTATCGAACTAATTATAACTACTTACTCTGTTTATTTTAGACCCAATGAAAGCGAAAGAGCAAAGACAAGAGCTGACTGAAGGGCAGGAGGAACACAGTGACTTCAGAACTCAAAGATTAAGAAAGTAAACGCTGCTCACATTCAGCTGATTGTTCATTGATGGAAAATTGTAAACAGCACCAGAAAACACATAATGATGTGAGAGATCATGTGTGTCTTGAGTGTGGGAAGAGCTTTAAAAAAGCTGCCTGTCTGAAACTGCACAAAAGAATTCACACTGGAGAAAAACAGTACAAGTGCTCATATTGTGACGAGTTTCACTCAGGCAGGAACCATGAAAATACATGAGCGAGTTCACACTGGAGAGAAACCGTATCACTGTACTCAGTGTGAAAAGAGTTTCAGAAGTAAAAATGGTCTGGACTGTCACCTGCTCGTAGAAACCTGACAAGTGCTCATATTGTGACAAGAGTTTCAATCAGTTAGGATCTGAAGGCACATGAGCAGATTCATACTGGAGAGAAGCCCTCCCTGTGAGAAGAGCTTTAGACATTTAAAAAGCCTTAAAAAGCACATGAAAAAATGTCACACGTCGTCACAGTGAGCAATATTTTTGTGTTAAACAGTCAAGTAATTTGTGTGAGATAAACAAAACATAGTTTCACCTAATAGCACAACACCATCTAGTTTAATTTTGTGCATATAACTATAAAGTGTACAATAGAGTGATTCTTGAAGCTTCCATACAGTTCCATATATTTTATGCACTGTCGTTATTGTTTATCTTTTTTTACCTTTTGTGGCTGTGACTCCAGTCTGTTTTTCAACTGATCTCTCAACTCAACTGATCTGTTTTTAAAAAGTAGACAGGAGGCCTCAATTTATGTGAAGTGGAATGAGGAGGCCTCCTCGTATATTGTGTCTAATGTCAAAACAGGATGTCCAGCTTCACCAGATCCTGTATTGTTGTAATGACTGCACATTTCATTCTCTCCGGGCCTCTATCCACACAGGCAAATACATGAATATAATAGCAGAATAGCTTTATACAGAAATGGTTATATTCACATTGATTTGATTAATTCATATTTTGTTTAATACAAAAAATCTTCTGCAAAAGAACCGTAGTTACTTTGATCTCTTGAGATACAGACAATATAAACACACACAGGCATATGTTTTCACACCTTACAGAGTGGAGATGCAGAAAGCTTCCTTCCCTCCTGTCTTTCCTTCACATTTGTTCCTTCAATCCCTCCACCCATTCTTCCCTTCACTCAGAATCAGAATGATTATATAAATACAAAATGTTCTGTGCCAATGCAAGTGAATTAACAGTCATGTTTGGTATAATTTCAAATGTCTCAGTGTGACTAGTATAATGGTTTCAATCTTACAAGAAGTAGACTAAAAGATAATGGATCCTAAGAGTTTAGAGGTGTTTTGTTTACTGTTGGATGTGCCCTTTCCCAATGTCTTTCATGCAAATTACCATCTGCCCCCAAAAGGTGTAAAACTCTCAACATCTATCGGCCTTAATCAATGCAAATTCCAATTGTTAGTTTCTGTCTCCATTTGAAGGATGTTTGTCTTGGTCTGTGTGTAGGCCTACTTTAAGAAAATGTTGCATATATAATCTATATTCCATCTTTCTGAAATCAGATATGCATCCTTTGCTCTTAGTTTTATATTTGAGAATCTGATGTCTTGTTTTGTCATTGAACTTTGAATTGATATCTTTGAATTTTGAAACTTGAATTGATATCTCTGAATTGGCATAATGCATTTTTACCTGACTGATAATAAATTGTTACATTTTTTGTTCTGACTCACTCTGAGATTGTTGACTCAAAGTGTGCTTATAGATAATAATCAGATGTCTAGATAAATTATCCGAATGATTAATAATAACTGGCATGGTAACCTAAATTTGAGGTCATATTAAGATGGAGTCAGATAACAATTAGATTAACAACTTAACAATTAACACATTTTTCATTTCAGTATGAAAACAGAAATATCATAGTCTTGCAGTTTGTCTCAGCACGTTGACACCGATGAAATGTGCTTAATGTGCCAATTTATAAAAGATCTCATCATCATAATGAATGAGCTGAAAACTGAACTATTTGGATGAGACAAAGAGGCTTTTATCATCTGCACATTCACTCTGGAGAAAAGCTATTTAACTGTGATCAGTGTGGTAAATCCTTTATTTTTGCCATCAAAAAAAAAAAAAACATTCATACAAGTAAAACGCCTCATGTGTGATCTTTTTGTGGAAATAATTTTTCAGAACTGGAAGCTTATAAACAGCAGCATCAGAAAATAGATACTGACGTCTGTCTCTGTGTAATAACAAAAATAAATGACTATTTCACTGACAAGATCTTGAGTGACTAGGATACATTGATGTCATCTGCTTAATCATTTACATTTATTAAGTTGGCAGATGCTTTTATCCAAAGCAAGTTACAAATGAGGAATACAACAAGCCACAAACATGTATTAGTGTTCTAAGTGTACAAGAAATGATCAGAAATAATGTCCAAAGCAAAACATTAATACTGTAGCAGGAAATGTTTGGGATGTACAGTCATTACTGTAAAGCTACACAGAGTGATTGTCCATTACTGGCCATATTTTAATCTGTTCAGAGGCATCTACAAATAGACATGAATTTAATTTAATTAAGTAATTTAGTAATTAACTTCATGCCTTTCTGGAGATTACCTTGTATGTGAAATACTTTTATGTTTTCGGTTTTAATTTAAGTTTAATTTAAGTGTTAATTGAAGAATTTACTTGTTTCATCCTTATTTAGGACCCTACAATTTGATGAGCTACCATCCTATACAGCTGTATTATATGCAAATAATATACAACCTTGTCAAAATATTCGGTATTTCTGTATTTAATAAAAGTAATGCATTCAGTAGCACTAATTTGAAGGCATCTGCCCACATGTGATGCAAGCCCCTCCCATACGGAGGTGAGGCCCACCCACTTTGACGTCTCTGGGCTGATACAAACTTGGGAAATATTAGCATCATCCTAGAGGAGAAGGACAAACTCCAAGTGCAGCAGCTGAAATCTGTGACATACTGTGGTAAAGACGGAGTTTGTTAAAGAGGAGATTGAAGACATGAGTGATCCAGAACCATCCAGAATAAAACATGAAGATACCGAGGAACAAACAGGTTGGTGTTCATTTTCGAGTCTTCGTTATTAACTACTGAGGTTCAGCTGAATTTTTGCATTTCTCATTTTTGAACTATTTCTAACTTTTACAATTAGACCAGATGAAAGTGACAGAGCAAAGACAAGGACTGAGTGAAGAGGAGGAGAAACACTGTGACTTAAAAACTCAAAGAGTAAAAGCCAAAAAGCTGCAGACCTGTGATCAGCGTGGTAAAGATTCATCAAATCTGAAAACACACATGAAGGACCATATAAATGAGAAACCTCTCTCGTGTTCTTTCCATGGAAAGAGTCGCTCATTGATGGAAAATTGTAAACAGCGCCAGGGAACTCATAATGAAGTGAAAGAACATGTGTGTTTGGATTGTGGGAAGAGCTTCACTAAAGTTAGCCGTTTGAAACTGCACAAAAGGATTCACACTGGAGAAAAACCTCACAAGTGCTCATATTGTGACAAGAGTTTCACTCAGGCAGGAACCATGAAAATACATGAGCGAGTTCACACTGGAGAGAAGCCGTATCACTGTACTCAGTGTGGAAAGAGTTTCAGATATAGAAGTGATCTCAATTTTCATCTGCTCATTCACTCTGGAGAAAGACCATTTACCTGTGATCAGTGTGGTACAGATTTTAAATTAGCAATACTTCTAAAAAACCACATGAAAATTCATACAAATGTGAGACCGTATGCATGTTCATTTTGTGGAAAGTGTTTTGCTCGACTGGATCATTGTAAACGGCACCAGAAAAAACACATCAGCAAGAAAGATCATGTGTGTTGCGAGTGTGGGAAGAGCTTTACTAGAGCTGATAATCTGCAACAGCACCAAAGAATCCATACTGGAGAGAAACCTTACAAGTGCTCACATTGTGACAAGAGTTTCACTCAGTCTGGAAACCTGAAAGCACATGAGCGAGTTCACACTGGAGAGAAGCCGTACTACTGCCCTCCCTGTGAGAAGAGTTTTAGATTTTTAAAAGGCCTTGAAAGTCACATGAAAATATGTACTAATTTGTCACAGTGAGCAACATTTTCATGTTAGAACAGCCTAGTAAATAGTGTGAGATAAACAAAATATTGAGTTTCTCCAGAATAAAACATGAAGATACCGAGGAACAAACAGGTTGGTGTTCATTTTCGAGTCTTCGTTATTAACTACTGAGGTTCAGCTGAATTTTTGCATTTCTCATTTTTGAACTATTTCTAACTTTTACAATTAGACCAGATGAAAGTGACAGAGCAAAGACAAGGACTGAGTGAAGAGGAGGAGAAACACTGTGACTTAAAAACTCAAAGAGTAAAAGCCAAAAAGCTGCAGACCTGTGATCAGCGTGGTAAAGATTCATCAAATCTGAAAACACACATGAAGGACCATATAAATGAGAAACCTCTCTCGTGTTCTTTCCATGGAAAGAGTCGCTCATTGATGGAAAATTGTAAACAGCGCCAGGGAACTCATAATGAAGTGAAAGAACATGTGTGTTTGGATTGTGGGAAGAGCTTCACTAAAGTTAGCCGTTTGAAACTGCACAAAAGGATTCACACTGGAGAAAAACCTCACAAGTGCTCATATTGTGACAAGAGTTTCACTCAGGCAGGAACCATGAAAATACATGAGCGAGTTCACACTGGAGAGAAGCCGTATCACTGTACTCAGTGTGGAAAGAGTTTCAGATATAGAAGTGATCTCAATTTTCATCTGCTCATTCACTCTGGAGAAAGACCATTTACCTGTGATCAGTGTGGTACAGATTTTAAATTAGCAATACTTCTAAAAAACCACATGAAAATTCATACAAATGTGAGACCGTATGCATGTTCATTTTGTGGAAAGTGTTTTGCTCGACTGGATCATTGTAAACGGCACCAGAAAAAACACATCAGCAAGAAAGATCATGTGTGTTGCGAGTGTGGGAAGAGCTTTACTAGAGCTGATAATCTGCAACAGCACCAAAGAATCCATACTGGAGAGAAACCTTACAAGTGCTCACATTGTGACAAGAGTTTCACTCAGTCTGGAAACCTGAAAGCACATGAGCGAGTTCACACTGGAGAGAAGCCGTACTACTGCCCTCCCTGTGAGAAGAGTTTTAGATTTTTAAAAGGCCTTGAAAGTCACATGAAAATATGTACTAATTTGTCACAGTGAGCAACATTTTCATGTTAGAACAGCCTAGTAAATAGTGTGAGATAAACAAAATATTGAGTTTCTCTCAAAAGCACAAAAACATCTAGTTTAATTTTGTGAATTTTGACTTGTTCTTAGTCTGATTAAGGAACTATAGAGTGTAGGATGTTAGAGCGAATCAGACAGCTATAATGTGAGCAGAACTGAGCAAAAGCAGAAGAATTCCAGGGGCCCCAAAGGCAACATGGATGACCTTGAGTCAGATTTCCTGCCGCCAACAAGTCTGGAGCGACATACCAGCTATCTCCTTCACAGAAGAAGATTGTTACATTTAGGCGGATAACTCAAGATTAATGGTGGAAGAGACGACACATCCGACTCTCTTCCCCCCGAGGACAGAGAGCAAAACCTTTTGACCTTCCTCACAGAACAGGATTCTTACTCTCAGAACCGCTTGCAGCATGGCTGCCATAACATATAAAAAATGCATAAGATCATCCAACTTATAACCAAACATCATTCCATTGCATAATGCCACATTATCTCTGTAACCCAATCATTTGACTATCCTGTTTTAATCACTCGTTGTTTATGTGCAGTGCTTGAAGTGGGCAAAAAAGTGCCGGTACTCCCCCTACCCCCATTCAAAAATACAAATAAAATAGAAATACATTATGGGTGCAAGTTTTTCAGTCTGGTTCTCATGAGAGCACTTGGAGATTTGGTTTGGTGCTCACACTGCACATCATGTGACCCATTAAATAGAACTACAAAGATTTTATTAATAGTAGTAATATTATAATATAGTTTATCTTTATTTATTTATTTGAACAAAATAATAAACAAATTAATAATAATTCAGACGTGTGGAAAACTCCAATGTACATGTACATGTAATGATTGATTTATATAAATGCTTAAATGTTTTTTTTTATATATTTAAATCTGATGTTAAAGTAAAACTACTCAAGGGTTTGTTTCCATACAACAGTTAACTCACTGTTTAAAATCTAGTGTTTTATAACAAAGAATTGCTTCTTATTGATCTTTTTCATGTGCTGATACTATACCGCATTACCAAAATGCTCTGTATTTCGAACAGGAAATATGTTTAATTAATTTCAGCATAACTGAAGTAGTTTAGTGCAAATTAAGTCCTCTATTTTTGATTTCTCCAGATCTGGTCCTGTGGGTCTCAGTATCAGACAATGATCAGTGAAGCCCCTCCCACAACAATTCACCTATAAATACTGGAGAATATTCACATCATCCTACAAGAGAAGAACAAGCTCTAGGTGCAGCAGCTGAAATCTGTGACTTTTAAAGACAGAGTTTATTAAAGAGGAGATTGAAGACATGAGTTATTCAGAACCATCCAGAATAAAACATGAAGATACTGAGGAACAAACAGGTTGGTTCTTTAGTTTTCATTATTGACTGTTTTTGTTAGATGTGAAATTTTGATCAGTATATATCCTGTTGAAAAAAACAGCATGCTGTTTTTTCAACAGGGTATGGATGATAAATGATACAGAATTGCTTTTAAATGATCATAAGCCTGTTGTCATCAACATTCAATTGAACTAACAAGATAATTAACCATTGGCACATCAAAGATCTGACATACAAATATCTAATCTCTATTGTTTTCTGCTGTTAAATTATCTGGAATCAACTGATTCTAACTTATTATTTTAGACTGGATGGACATGAAAGAGCAAAGACAAGAACTGAATGAAGAGGAGGAGAAACACTGTGACTTCAAAACTCAAAGAACAAAAGCCAAAAAGCTGCAGACCTGCTCACAGTGCGAAAAGAGTGTCTCACACAAAGGAAACCTTAAGGAACACAAGAGAATCCACACTGGAGAGAAACCATACACATGCCCTCAGTGTGGAAAGAGTTTTTCACAACTAGACACTTATAAACAGCATCAGAAAACACATAATGTAGTGAGAGATCACGTGTGTTTGGATTGTGGGAAGAGCTTTACTAAAGTTACCAGTTTGAAACTGCACAAAAGGATTCACACTGGAGAAAAACCTCACAAGTGCTCATATTGTGACAAGAGTTTCACTCAGGCAGGAACCATGAAAATACATGAGCGAGTTCACACTGGAGAGAAGCCGATTACCTGTGATCAGTGTGGTACAGATTTTAAATCATCAACATTTCTAAAAGAACACATGCATTTTCATACAAATGAAAGGCCTTATGCATGTTTTTATTGTGGAAAGAGTTTTGCTCGGCTAAATCATTGTAAAGTGCACCAGAAAATACACACCGGTGAGAAAGATCATGTGTGTTGTGAGTGTGGGAAGAGCTTTACTAGAGCTGATAATCTTGATAAAACTTTACTAGAGCTGATCATACTTGATAAAATGTAAGTCATCAGAGTGAGCAACATTTTCAGGATTAAACTGTTAAACAAAATATATTCACCCAAAAGCACAACACCATCTAGTTTCATTTTGTGAATTTGATTTCACAGTCTGATTAAGGAACTATAGAATGATGCTCGAAGCTTCACCAAGATAATAATTCTTACAGTGTAAATCATTTTTATCTTTCCTACTGGGTAATTAGTTTGCTAAATGTGTCATGCTTTACTGTGTGTTGATCAGTTCTTGCTTGAATAAGCCACATTCTTGTCATTTACTAATTTCCTATATTGTGTTCTGGTTGTACATGAGTTGGAAAATATTAAACTGAAAGAAAAAAAAAAGTTTTCATTATTTACAGATGATTTTAACTGCGGCAATATTTTGCAAGACAATCACTGGTGTATAATTTGATTTGAATGACAAAAGTGACAAAACATGTATCATCTGAATCACTACATTCTTTTGTTTAATTATATTTAACTTCTACACACACATTTTTAATTTCAGTATAAAAACAGAAATATCATAGATGATAATCCTGTCTCCGTACCATGAGACAATATTATATGTAAGAATGCTGTCAATCGTTGACCTGTATACCATAGTTAGAGTCTGTGTACTAACATTAAAGTTCCTCAATTTTCTAAGAAGACCAAGGCGCTGGCTTGCCTTCTTATAGACAGACTCTACATTACTTTCAAAGTTGAGTTTATCGTCAATAATTGTTCCTAAATATTTAAAATTCGAGACCTGCTCTGCAATTTGTCTTTTTATAATGACTGGTTTATATGGGCTTGTATCTACTATTCTTGTTTGACTCCTCAAGCATAGCTCTTTTGTCCTTCCAATATTAAGATGTAAAAAGCTACTATCAAGCCAACCAATAATGCTATTGATAATGAAGAGCTATTAATTTCTTTCTGACAGGAAACCAGTGCCATATCATCAGCATACTTTATGACGGAGAGATTATCATCATCACACTGCAGTTCATTGACGTATACAGAGAATAATATTGGAGATAATACACATCCCTGGGGTACCCCAGTATTTGAAACCAAGCAGTCAGACATGACATTATGTTTTTTAAAAATCTTTAATCCATGAAATCAACCAACTACTAACACCTAAATTGTGAAGATGCTTTAAAAGAAGGTTAGGTTGGACAGTATTAAAAGCAGACGAAAAATCCATGAAAACACATATTCTAACACACATATATGACTTATCTAAATGATGTTGAACTTTATTCAAAAGAGTAAGAGAGGCATCCACAGTGCTCCGATTGGCCCGATAGGCAAACTGCAGGGGAACCTCTCAATTTGGGATGACAATTCCTTACACACTATGCGTTCCATACATTTGCAGAAAACTGATGTGAGCGCAATTAGACGAAAGTCATTTAACAATTTTGCATGAGGTATTTTTGGTACCGGGATAACAATAGAATTCTTCCAGGTCAATGGTACAAAGCTATTGTCCAGAAAGATTTGAAACATCCTTGTACACACATATCCCAGTTGTTCTGCACATTCTTTCAAGACTTTCCCCTTCAAGCCATCCGGGCCAGATGCCTTGTGTGATTTAACTTTGCGAACCTCTCTTTCCTGTATGGTCTGTATATGCCAATATATGAAACAATTTCCTCAATTTGAGTTTTTAACTTTTAAAATGGACTTTTTGAGTTTGATCCCAGATAAACTGAATTGAGCTTGATCCCATTGAAAGTCAACATTTAGCCTACTAAAAAAAAATAGCTAAAAATTAGGCTATGCCATCAATATGTCATCAGTCGTCACTTTTTTCACTTTCACTTTCAATAAAGGTCAATTATGCTCGTGGTAGCTGAAATTGCACATGCATTTGCGAATCGTATTATAAAGTTTAGGGTTCATTTAAATGAATTCAACAAATGTTTGTGATGCTATTTAAATTTGTATTTTTTATTTAGTTATCGCTGTTTTTCTGTTTGTATGAATATAAAACATACAGGCCTATTTATAAAATATGAAAATTGTTTAGTTTATCTATAATAGAATAATGTTAGGGCATTCAAATTTAAACAGCACACTTAAAATAACAGGGAAACATCCAAAATGGGTTATGTGAACAATGTAATGTTGAAGAAAAAATACCTCATGTATTTCTTGAATGTAGTAGGCCTATATACGAACAAGAAAGGGGAAAATGATAGAAGAAATAAAGAAAAAAAAATGGAGTTCAAGAATTACATTTTAAGGTTTTAATAAAATGGTCAAGTTAAATAAACATTGAAGTCTTCTTTGATTTTATTAGAGAGACTGGACTGAATAGAATATAAAACTCTGTTCCACACTCCGGAGCAGAAGGTGGCGGTAATGCACCGATTTACGTTGGTTGCCAGCCGCCGTTAAAAACGAAGAAGAAGAAGAAGAAGAAGAAATATATGTGTATTTTTAGTCTGTAATGTGTTGCAACTTGTGAGAGATGTTCCCGATTTACAGAGTTTGACATGAACCACCCTGATAGAAGAGGTATTTAACTATTAATAAACAGACGCACTGCTTTTGTATTAGCATTGAATATACGTGAATTCTTCTTTGTTTTGTTTTGTTTGATGCTAACATTGTTAAGAAAGGACGTGCCAAGCAAGTTATAATGTAAGATTTTAACCCTTTATCGTTATTTAGAGTCCCAGGGTTACTTAAAGATGAGATTGCTTCTAATAGAGCTGTTTATATACTAATAATGTACCGCTTTACTTATACAAATATGTTCAGTATAAATTGAGTCCCCTTTTTTGTGGGTCTCAGTATCAGACAATGATCAGTGAAGCCCCTCCCACAACAATTCACCTATAAATACTGGAGAATATTCACATCATCCTACAAGAGAAGAACAAGCTCCAAGGTGCAGCAGCTGAAATCTGTGACTTTTAAAGACAGAGTTTGTTAAAGAGGAGATTGAAGACATGAGTGATACAGAACCATCCAGAATAAAACATGAAGATACTGAGGAACAAACAGGTTGGTGTCCATTCATGATTCCTTGTTATTGACTGTGTTGGTAGCTATGAAATATTAAGTAGTAGGCCTATATGGATGGTAAACGCAGTGTTCACTTGAACTGATTCTAACTTGTTTATTTTAGACTGGATGGAGATGAAAGAGCAAAGACAAGAACTGAACGAAGAGGAGGAGAAACGTGACTTCAACACTCAAAAAACACAAACCAAACCGCTGCACACCTGCTCACAGTGCGAAAAGAGTTTCAAGTGCAAAGGATACCTTAAAAAGCACATGATAGTCCACACTGGAGAGAAATCGTACACATGTGCTCAGTGTGGAAAGAGTTATTCGCGACTGGACACTTATAAACGGCATCAGAAAAAACACAATGGAGAGAAACGGTACAACCTCCGTGTAAAACGTAAAAAAAAGACTTTCACAAATACAGGTAGTCTCAAAAATCATCTGCACGTTCATGCTAGAAAAAAGTCGTATAACTGTGATCAGTGTGGTAAAGATTTAAATTCATTGTCGGGTCTCAGTCGACACATGAAGTTGCATAGAAATGAGAGGCCTTATTGCTGCTCTTACTGTGGAAAGAGTTTTACACAGCTGAGCAATTGTAAACAGCACCAGAAAATACACACCGGCAAGAGAGATCATGTGTGTCGTGAGTGTGGAAAGAGCTTTATTACAGCTGGTGATTTAAAAAGGCACTTAAAAATTCATACTGGAGAAAAACCTCACAAGTGCTCATATTGTGACAAGAGTTTCATTCGGCCTGAACACTTGAGAATACACGAGCGAGTTCATAGTGGAGAGAAGCCGTATTACTGTACTCAGTGTGGAGAGAGTTTCCAACGTTTCCGTGGTCTGGTGATTCATATGGAAAAACATTGTTCTGCGTCACAGTGAGCAAATGTTATCTACAGATTGAATGCTTTTAAAAAACAATTTAAAAAATATGAGATTCAGATAAAGCAAACATGAAGAGTGTCATTACATTTTATTTTTTAATGGATGGATATGTATGTTTTTTCCTTTGAATGTATGGGTTCTGTATAATAGCAAAAAATAAAAATTGTTTTGTCTTTGTATGATTTTAAGAAATGTGTTAGTCCCTTATTATAGTATTTTAGTCAAATGTTTGAACCTGTTCTTCTAATTCAGAGGCAGGAACAGATTTTAAAATAGCTTTCAAAGGTGATGATTTTGCATCATCTTTTACAGTAGATCTCAGACATCATCATAATAAAATTAGGGAACTATTGTTCTATTGAACTCATGTTCTTTCCATGGAAAGAGTTTGATGTGATTTTTGAAGCTTCACCAGAAAATAATATCTTTCTGGGTAATTAGTTTGCAAAATGTATCAGGCTGGACTGTATGCTATTAGCAGGTTTTGCTTTAATAAGACATATTCATGTCATTTACTTGTTTACTATAGTGTGTGCTGATTGTACCCAAGATGAAAAATAATAAAAAATAAACGAACTTAAAAAAGTTGATAGTTTTTTTTATATACAGATGGTTTCAAATTTCCAATAAGTTGCGAGACAATACTCATAGGTGTATACTTTACCTTGAATAATGCAAGTTCAATGACAAAACATGTATCATCTGAAACACCGGATTCTGTTGTTTAAAGGGGTCATATGATGCTATTTTAAAGATCATTATTTTGTGTATTTGGTGTAACAGAATATGTTGACATGCTTTAATGTTCAAAAAACACCCGCTGCACACCTGCTCACAGTGCGAAAAGAGTTTCAAGTGCAAAGGATACCTTAAAAAGCACATGATAGTCCACACTGGAGAGAAATCGTACACATGTGCTCAGTGTGGAAAGAGTTATTCGCGACTGGACACTTATAAACGGCATCAGAAAAAACACAATGGAGAGAAACGGTACAACCTCCGTGTAAAACGTAAAAAAAAGACTTTCACAAATACAGGTAGTCTCAAAAATCATCTGCACGTTCATGCTAGAAAAAAGTCGTATAACTGTGATCAGTGTGGTAAAGATTTAAATTCATTGTCGGGTCTCAGTCGACACATGAAGTTGCATAGAAATGAGAGGCCTTATTGCTGCTCTTACTGTGGAAAGAGTTTTACACAGCTGAGCAATTGTAAACAGCACCAGAAAATACACACCGGCAAGAGAGATCATGTGTGTCGTGAGTGTGGAAAGAGCTTTATTACAGCTGGTGATTTAAAAAGGCACTTAAAAATTCATACTGGAGAAAAACCTCACAAGTGCTCATATTGTGACAAGAGTTTCATTCGGCCTGAACACTTGAGAATACACGAGCGAGTTCATAGTGGAGAGAAGCCGTATTACTGTACTCAGTGTGGAGAGAGTTTCCAACGTTTCCGTGGTCTGGTGATTCATATGGAAAAACATTGTTCTGCGTCACAGTGAGCAAATGTTATCTACAGATTGAATGCTTTTAAAAAACAATTTAAAAAATATGAGATTCAGATAAAGCAAACATGAAGAGTGTCATTACATTTTATTTTTTAATGGATGGATATGTATGTTTTTTCCTTTGAATGTATGGGTTCTGTATAATAGCAAAAAATAAAAATTGTTTTGTCTTTGTATGATTTTAAGAAATGTGTTAGTCCCTTATTATAGTATTTTAGTCAAATGTTTGAACCTGTTCTTCTAATTCAGAGGCAGGAACAGATTTTAAAATAGCTTTCAAAGGTGATGATTTTGCATCATCTTTTACAGTAGATCTCAGACATCATCATAATAAAATTAGGGAACTATTGTTCTATTGAACTCATGTTCTTTCCATGGAAAGAGTTTGATGTGATTTTTGAAGCTTCACCAGAAAATAATATCTTTCTGGGTAATTAGTTTGCAAAATGTATCAGGCTGGACTGTATGCTATTAGCAGGTTTTGCTTTAATAAGACATATTCATGTCATTTACTTGTTTACTATAGTGTGTGCTGATTGTACCCAAGATGAAAAATAATAAAAAATAAACGAACTTAAAAAAGTTGATAGTTTTTTTTATATACAGATGGTTTCAAATTTCCAATAAGTTGCGAGACAATACTCATAGGTGTATACTTTACCTTGAATAATGCAAGTTCAATGACAAAACATGTATCATCTGAAACACCGGATTCTGTTGTTTAAAGGGGTCATATGATGCTATTTTAAAGATCATTATTTTTTAAAGACAGAGTTTGTTAAAGAGGAGATTGAAGACATGAGTGATACAGAACCATCCAGAATAAAACATGAAGATACTGAGGAACAAACAGGTTGGTGTCCATTCATGATTCCTTGTTATTGACTGTGTTGGTAGCTATGAAATATTAAGTAGTAGGCCTATATGGATGGTAAACGCAGTGTTCACTTGAACTGATTCTAACTTGTTTATTTTAGACTGGATGGAGATGAAAGAGCAAAGACAAGAACTGAACGAAGAGGAGGAGAAACGTGACTTCAACACTCAAAAAACACAAACCAAACCGCTGCACACCTGCTCACAGTGCGAAAAGAGTTTCAAGTGCAAAGGATACCTTAAAAAGCACATGATAGTCCACACTGGAGAGAAATCGTACACATGTGCTCAGTGTGGAAAGAGTTATTCGCGACTGGACACTTATAAACGGCATCAGAAAAAACACAATGGAGAGAAACGGTACAACCTCCGTGTAAAACGTAAAAAAAAGACTTTCACAAATACAGGTAGTCTCAAAAATCATCTGCACGTTCATGCTAGAAAAAAGTCGTATAACTGTGATCAGTGTGGTAAAGATTTAAATTCATTGTCGGGTCTCAGTCGACACATGAAGTTGCATAGAAATGAGAGGCCTTATTGCTGCTCTTACTGTGGAAAGAGTTTTACACAGCTGAGCAATTGTAAACAGCACCAGAAAATACACACCGGCAAGAGAGATCATGTGTGTCGTGAGTGTGGAAAGAGCTTTATTACAGCTGGTGATTTAAAAAGGCACTTAAAAATTCATACTGGAGAAAAACCTCACAAGTGCTCATATTGTGACAAGAGTTTCTAGATTTAATATCTATACACATTTTTTTTTCAACTTAAAAACAAATATCATGACTGTAATGTATTTGTTCATTGTTTGTTTCAAATTGTTTTATTGCACAATGATTACTGGCTGTTTGGCTTAGTTTAATGTTAATGACTACAGCTGTGAAAAAATAATTAAAAAGCAAATAATCTATAGGGATCCATGACATATTGAAAGTACATAGATCTGATCATAATCTTGTATAGCAGCTGTCATCCACATTTTGATTGTATGAACATGAGAATGACAGAAACTCAAAGATCTGATACTTCATAAAGTATCTCAAATACCTCTGTTGCTTTGGGTTCAAACTAATTTGGACATTTATCCTCCTTGAACTGATTCTAACTATTTTATGTTTCTTTTAGTCCAAATGGAAGTGAAATGGCAAAGACAAGAACTGAACATAGTGAAATTTCAATGGTGATGATCCTGTAGTTTGTCTCAGTCTGCTGACACACAATCAAATGTGCTTAATGTGCCAATTTACAGAAGATCTCAGACATCATCAGAATGAATGAGGAGAAAACAGCGGATTTTAAACATGACGGCTCTGTTATTTTGATCTTTTGTTGTTTAGGCCTATATATTACAAACAGACATTGTGCATTATCACAGGTTTCTGCATATTTAAATTAGGTGATCTATAGGGGCGGGACCATTGATCTATATATAATTATAGATCAGTGGGCGGGACCGATGAGCGACACGCCCATCTCCTCAATCGCTCACGCTGATGTTTCTTTTCTGGCGCTCTTTCAAACTTTCAGATGCGTGGAAAACTCCTCCAAAATAGAGAGCACAGGTAAATATTGATTTCTATGAATATTGACAAGAGGGGTTTATTTTATTTTTTTTATTCAGTTATTTTTGTTCAGTTATTTTTGATTTCTCCAGATCTGGTCTTAGGGGCGTAAATCGCGGTGGGAGGGGGGTTATCCCCCTTAAAAATATAATTACAGACCACTCTGTGTATTTTACATAATATAATGGACATATACTTAAAATAATTGTGTAAGTAAAACAATATAAACGCATAAAAGCCTTTTAAGTTTAGAAACGTTGTGAGTCCCCCCTCCCTTGCCTCGCAGTGGTTTGGTCCACTGCCTGCTTTCCCCCTTTACTTCACTGACATACGAGTCCGGTCGAGAGAACAATGTTCTTCAGTAGGCCTATTATGTGTAAGTAGGCTGTTAAGGCTATTTTATTCACTTTAGACATCGGATGAAGTGATTCTTTCTCTTTAATACAGATGATGCTGGATCATTAATAAATTAGTTATGACAAAAAATGATGACATCCGATGTATTTTCTATGAGCGATGAGTAATAATACTTCGTTACAGTACTTAAGTATTTTTTGGGAGTATTTGTACTTTACTTGAGTTTTTATATTTCAGCCAACTTTTACTTTTACTCCACTACATTTCCTAATTAAAATGTATACTTTTACTCCGATACGTTTCGCCGAAGCATATTCGTTACTTACTACAAAATAGTCAGAAGTGATCTTTACTTAATATCCTAATGATTTTTGGAATAAAAGAAAAATCAACAATTTTGACCCATACAATGTATTGTTTGCTATTGCTACAAATATAACTGTGCTACTTATGACTGGTTTTGAGCTCCAGGGTCACATATGCTGTATGAAAGTCCTGTTGCTCATAATATCATTGGCTCTGTTTGTTGTGTAATGTAAAATAAGTAAAAAAAAAAATAAAAAAAAAATCTTCACATTTCCCTTCCAACAAAAATTTGGCAATATATGCTGGGATGTTCACTTAACGTTCACATAACCCAAAAATAACAAAACCATGTTTTTAAACATGTAATAAACTGGATTTTTAAATATTCAGAGAAATAACATTTTCATAACTCAATGGGAACATACCCAGCTGTTCTAAGAATGTTTTACTAACATTCTCATTAAGTTATGAAAATGTTCAAATTTTTCTTGGTTATGCAAACGTTAGAGAAAATATGTAAGTATATGTAAGTATTTTTATATGTAAATATGTTCCATTTTATCATGTTGCAAACACATTGTTTTTAAATGTTTATTATTTTTGGAAATTCTGAAACAATTAGTAAGAACTTTTTTTATTAATTCTAAAAAAACGAATTCATGATGGGAATGCTATTAAAGACTTTGAACGAAAGTTTTATTTTTGTTACCAGAAGAACTTTTGTAATAACTGTGAATGAACCTTACCAGAATGTTAGCTACAATTCTGAGAATATTTCTAGTTAGTAGCCTAGTAGCTGGTTTCTATAGCCTAGTAAAAGTGTAGTGACCCTGAGTGTCATGCTTACATTTGCATATTGTATGACATTTTATATATATGATACTAACTAAATTGAAATACATGTAAACAAACAGGTAGGCTATATTTGATGGATTTGGGAATTAGGCTATGTTATTTTGTATGTGTTATTTTGTCACTATTTATCTTACATTTATTGGTTTCAGGTTCTTTAATATTTGGTTGATATCTGAGGGAGTCTCAGATATAATATTGAGTTATAATGACGCAAGATGAGACAGAAACATAAAACGTTCTTCATGATCTTCATGTGTCAAGCTAAACTTTGCATATCACAAGTCATTTCAGATAGGAACCTAGCCAATTTGAAATCCTGCATTGATTTAAAATTCTCTTCATTGTTTTGTCTCAATGGGAATAAAATAATGAATTATTTTATTTGCAAACGTCTCCAGTAAAAGTAAAGTTTGAGATTTGAATCCGCATCAAATGAGTTTTGGCTTTCCGCGCCCCCTGGAGGAAGACAAGCGAATAACAGCTGCTGCTCAATACGCATGCGTGCTACGGCAGATGTTCACGACAGTGCAGAGAAAACCTATGGAGCGACATAACTGTGTGACATATTGTGGTAAAGATGGAGTTTATTAAAGAGGAGATCGACGACATGAGTGATCCAGAACCATCCAGAATAAAACATGAAGATACTGAGGAACAAACAGGTTGGTGTCCATTCATAATTCTTCAATATTGATGACCACTGACTGAGGAGCATTAAGGTAAACAAACATAAATTCAATATTTGTGGTGGCTGTAATTGATAATTATATAATCATATAACGTAATAATTATAAAAAATTATAATAATTATAAAATCACATGAATCGTTATAATATAAAGATGGGTAAATAAAAATGCATTTCAATAAAGATAACCTCGTATAGCTATATTTATCTTCACATAAATACTTGACTATGGAAGCCCGTTTCTGCCACGGAATAAAAAAATATCAATATTCGGGACTTTTTTCCCCACAATTCTGAGTTGTTGTTTTTTTCTGTCAGAATTGCTAGATATAAATTGCAAGCAAAAACAGTTTGAAAAATGTTTAAAAATCGAATTTTGAGGGGAAAAGTCGCAATTGCCTTTGTAGTGTTGTATCCTGATATAAACTCACAATTCTCCAGAATTGCATGATCTAAACTCAATTCTGGGAAGAAAAGTCTAAATTTTAAACGTTTTTTCATAATTTTCAGAAAAAAGTCCGAATTGTGAGATAAAAGTCATTGCAAAGGATGAATCAAATTATTATTATTTTTTTGTTTTTATTTGATTGTCGATGTTTGTGATGATACATTTGTATTAAACCTTAAATCCAGAAAAAAAAAAAAACTATTATTATTAAAAAAAATGCAATAAAAATTTTAAATTGTTAAAGTTACATGAATTCAATTGATTACCTTTTGTTATTGATACAATGTTCCATGCTTGACCTTTTACTATATTTACATTTATTGGTCATTTTCAAAGATTTAATATGTTCATTTTTAGACCTGATGGAAGTGAAGGAGGAACGTTTAGAACTGAACGAAGAGGAACATTTCATTACTGTAGAAAATAATTCCTCCCAAAACGGAGCTCAAAGAACAGAAGCCAAAAACCCTGTGACCTGCCCTCAATGTAAAAAGAGTTTCACGCAAAAAGGAAGCCTCATTAGTCACATCAGAATCCACACCGGAGAGCGTCCGTACACGTGTCCGCACTGCGGGAGGAGCTTCGCACGTAAATACAGCTTGAATGTGCACTTAAGAGTCCATACTGGAGAGAAACCCTACACCTGTCCTCAATGTGCGAAGACTTTCACGCAAAAGGTACACCTGAACAGTCACCTAAGAATTCACACTGGAAAGAAACCATTCGTATGTCATCAGTGCGGAAGCGGTTTCACACGTAACGACAGCTTGAAGAACCACTCCAGAATTCACACTGGCATGAAGTCCTTTATTTGCCCTGAGTGTGGAAAGAGCTTTAACTGGGCTCACAATTTCAACAATCATCTGCGCTCTCATTCTGGAGTGAAGCCTTTCAGCTGCGATCAGTGTGGCGAAAAATGCCCGTCTGCATCCGCTTTAAGATACCACCTCCAAGCTCATACAAATGAAAGGCCTCACTTGTGTTCTTCGTGCGGAAAGAGTTTTGCACGGCTGGACTCTTTTAGAGCGCACCAGAAACTGCATAGCGGCGTGAGACCTTACCTGTGTTCAGACTGCGGCAGGACGTTTAATAAAGCCACCAACTTGAAAGAGCACCAGAAGATTCATATCGGTGAAAGACCGTACAAGTGTTCGCTTTGTGACAAGAGTTACAGTCAGTCGGGATCCTTGAAAGCACACGAGCGACTTCATACAGGAGAGAGACCGTATCGCTGCACTCAGTGTGGAAAGAGTTTCTTCAAATCAAGTCATCTAGTGGCACATATAAAAATGCACCGTCCGACTCCGAAGGCTTCACAGTGAGCAACTGTGATTTTAGATAGTTCAAAGTCTGATTTTGGTTTATCTAAGAAGATATTTCCTGGTATAAGTGCAGTGTTTTGTGCGAATAATGTAAAGAAATTAATTGTAGCTGATAAAAGTGAATAAAGCCCTTTTTTTTTTCTAAGCACTTTACTTTTATTTGAAAGCAATTTTGAGATTCGGGGTTTTCAAAATGTGTTGTTTCAGACGAGTGGACTTTATGTATTTTTGCATCTGATTTCAAATACAATATGCATTTTTAAGGGTTGGTTTCTCAACATGTTTTTTTTTTCTGCTCTGCTTGAGCAATGCTTAAACCAAACTTTACAGTTTTACTTCTATTTGTATTCTGATTGTACCTACGGGAGGGGGGGTTTGGTCATAGGCTACCATTCGCCTGATATATATTTAACATTTTATTCTGAAAAACATGATGAAAATGATTTATTTTCTAGATTTTGACAGTGTTTTCTGATTTATGGAGAGCTAAAAAGCCTCTAATATGTCAACAAAATGAAAGGAATTTTTAACCTGGCTTTATCCAGTGTTCAGATTTGCCTGAAGTGAGTGTAAATTTAATTAGATAAAGCATCATTTGCAGAGGCGGTCAGTAGTGAAGTATTTTTACTCTGCTTTAAAAGTACTTTTCAAGTGTCTGTACTTTATCAGAGTGCTTTTCTTTAGAAAACTTTACTTCACAACATTCCAAAGCATAATATTGTGCTTTTTACTGCACTACGTTTCATATTAAATATCATTTAATACTTAATCACATTAGAAATCTATTACTTTCTTACTTTTACTCAAGTAAAAGTAATTCAAAGATTTACTCGAGTACAAGAAAGTACTACATTTTTAATGTTCTTAAGTATTAAAGGTAAAAGAAACAACAACTTTTATTTATGAAATGCAGTGCAGTAAAAAGTATGACACTATGCTTTGGAATGTAGAGAAGTAAAGTTTTCCAAAGAAAAAACTACAGATACTTTTTAAATTTACTTGAGTACAGTAAAAATACTTCACTACTGTTCGCCTCTGATCATTTGCATATTTAAACATAAGATTTTTTGAAAACTTGTAATACAAAAAATGTTTGCAATACTTAATGCATAATAAGGGGAAGTATGGTGATATATATTAATTAAGTTTTGCATTAAAAAAAACTGTCAGTGTGTTTGAAAATATATGGAAATAAGTTATTCATATGTTTTTAATGTTATAATAGTGTTAAGTGTGTAATCTGATTGTCATGGGATATATTCTTGTAATTTATATAGCCTACTTTGTCTTATATGACTGACAAAATAAAAAAGCCTGTTGATTGAGCAAAGAGAATAATTTTAATAAAAGTATAACCAACAGGATTCATATTTGCACTGTAGTAAATAAACCATAAAGTGCAACATTTGTTTGAAGTCTTCTCAACTTTACGGATCTGATTGAACAAATCAGCTTTTGAGTCATTAGAGTCATGAACTGAGCTACACAGCTCGTGCTTTATGTTATTAATTCACTAAAAGAAATCGACTCATAAGAGTTGTTTGTGCTCTCCATATTATTCTGGAAGACTTGTGTAAATCTTGGCAATATTCTGACAGAAATAACAGTTATCATGTTAAACTGAGCTGCTGAAAAGCCACTTTGTCTTATTTCATTTTTTTCCCATTGCAAGTGTTTAAAATCTATACTTGAAATAAACGTGTTTAATTAGTTTGACAAGTCAGTTTGCTTTGCTTTTATATAAATCAAGAACGATTTGAAAACAAGCTGTTTGTTGGTTATAATTTTTCTTTGGGTTTATGTGTTTATTCTTTTTACATTCAAATATTATTGCATTTATTTTCATTGTTTCTTCATCTTTCTATATAATAATGAGATCATTTTCAGCCAAACACTGTCTGCAGATAAATAGGTGCCTATAATGCACACATGTTCAAAGAAACTTGTTGAAATTAGTTTCACTTTCAAACAAATTGACGGGATATCTTTTCCAATTGATACATAATCTTCAGATTATCATGATATTGATTTATTGTATGTTTTGATGAATTCATAAAGCACAATTTTACTTTTTATTTCTCATGTACAGTCAGCACATTATACACAAGACATAAGCTCCTAAAGACAGAGCAAAATAAATTAATGACATTAATGAACCCTATTCAAGCGTGCAGTGACAGTAGAAAACGTGGCATGATGGAAATCATTTTGTTCATCCAAAAATACACTAACAGTTAAAAATTTGTAATAATTTGGAATGTTCAAAATGTTTTTGAAAGATGTCTCTTCTGCTCACCAAGACTGCATTGATTTGATCAAAAATAAATGCAAAAAATCAGCGTATTAGAACAATTTCTGAAGGATCATGTGACACTGAAGACTGGAGTAATGATGCTGAAAATTCAGCTTTGATCACAGGAATAAATTACATTTTACATTATATTCACAGAAAACAGTTATTTTGAATTCTAATAAAATTTCTCAATTTTTACTGTATTTTTGTCATGGTGAGCATAAGAAACATTTGACCGTTGCACATGAAAACAACCTTCTCTCTTAAAAGGTACTTCACAGCGATGCCATAGAAGAACCATTTTTGGTTCCACAAAGAACCATTCAGTCAAAGGTTCTTATAAAAATACCTTTTTATAATCTGAAGAACCTTCTTTCGCCACAAAGAACCTTTTTGTGAAACAGAAAGGTTAAAGGTTCTTTATGGAACCATTTAGACAAAAAGGCTCTTCTACGGCATCGTGAAGCACCTTTATTTTTAAGAGTGTTCTCACTGCGACGATTTCTTACAATGTTTTTTAATATGAGTAATGAGATTGGTTAGCTGCGAGAAACTCCTCCCGCATGAAGGGCAGTGATACGGCTTCTCTCCCGTGTGAACTCGCTCGTGAACCTTCAGCGATCCAGACTGAGTGAAGCTCTTGTCACAGTGCGAGCACTTGTAGGGTTTTTCTCCGGTGTGAATCCTCTGGTGCTCCTTCAGTCGTTTGGCTGTGGTGAAGGTCTTGCCGCACTCAAAGCACACGTGATCTCTCTCACCGCTGTGTCTTTTCTGGTGCTCTTTAAAATTGCCCGGCCATACAAAACTCTTTCCGCACAAAGAGCACACATACGGCCTCTCATTCGTGTGAACCTTCAGGTGGTTTTTCAGGATGGATGATGACGTAAAACCTTCTCCGCAGTGAACGCAATTAAAAGGCTTCACCCCAGAATGAGAGTGCAGGTGATTATTGAGACTGTGCGCCCATTTAAAGGCCTTTCCGCAGTGTTGGCATTTGAAAGGCTTCTCTCCGGTGTGAACTCTTATGTGATCCTTGAGGCCCTTTTTACACGTTAAACCCTTTCCGCACTGAGGGCAGATGAACGGCTTCTCCCTGGAGTGGATTCTTACGTGAACCTTGAGGTTGTTTTTGAAGGTGAAGCTCTTTCCGCACTGATGGCAGGTGTATGGTTTCTCTCCGGTGTGAATCCGCAGGTGATACTTCAGGCTCTCTTTACGTGTGAAACTCTTCCCGCAGTGATGGCAGCTGAAAGGTTTCTCTCCCGTGTGAATTCGTAAGTGTTCCTTAAGGCTGTCTCTCCGCGTGAAACTCTTTCCGCACTGAAGACACATGAAGGAGTTTTTGGCTTCGGTTCTTTGAGTTTTCTTCTCAGTCGCTGAACAGGTTTCTTCAGTTAGGAAAGCATCCTGATTCTGATGTTTCTCCTCCACCTCATCCAGTTCTTCACTTTCTTCTTTTATGCATGTCAAGTCTGCAAAGAACACACACAGACGTACACACAAAGTCAATGAAATAAACTAAATGATATTTGATATGCTAGAATTAAATTCTATCATGCTCATTCAATGCCATCCAATTACTATACAAGGGTAAAATAATGTAAATGTATTTTATGCAACATTAAGCAACATTCTCAGAACGTTCTGGCAAGGTTCTCTTAAGGTTATGAATATTCTTTCAGCAAGGTTAATAGAATGTTCTCAAAATGTTACCACAAAATTATTATTCATTCATTGTTCTTGGACAGTTTAAGTGGAACGTTCATTTAACGTTTTTTAAATGTTACTACTTGTTTCAGAACATTCAGGGAACATTCAAAAACAACATTTCCATAATGTCTGCATGCTCCCTTCACGTTCGTATAACCAAGAAAAAAAAACACTTTTAAAACATTTCTAAAAAATTCAGAGAACATTCAGAAATAACTTGCAAAACATTCTTAGAACATATTTTTGTCAGTTAGGGAGTTATTTGGTTCTCAAAACATTAGCACAGAATTGTTATTATACATCATTCATGGAACATTTTATTTATGAAACGTTTTAGTTGGACGTTCATTTAACATTTTTTTTGAAAATGTTACTACTTGTTTCAGAACATTCAGAGAACATTCAAAAGTAACGTTCCCATAATGTTTACAAAATTCTAAAATGGAATGTTCACATAAAAATTAAAACAACGTTTTTAAAACATTTTAAAGGGGTCATATGACGCGATTTCAATTTTTCCTTTCTCCTTTTGGCCAATCACAATGCACTGGATAGCTGGCCAACGATGAGCTTTGTAAAAATCGACGCGTTTCAGAAAGGCGGGGCATAGAGGAGAAACAATAATGTACAGTATGTGGAAAATAATGTGTTTTTTGAACCTTAAACCGCATAAACACATTTCATTACACCAAATACACAAAATAATGTTCTTTTTAGCAGCATCATATGAGCCCTTTAAATATAGGAGATTTTGACTGTTTTGATAACTTAACGGAAAAACATTCTTATAATGTATATGATTTTCTAAACACAGCCACCAAATTTCAACTGAAGATTTGTTTTATTAATATTCCTCAGCAATAATAATCGATCAAGAATGGACACCAACCTGTTTGTTCCTCAGTATCTTCATGTTTCATTCTGGATGGTTCTGGATCACTCGTGTCTTCAATCTCCTCTTCAACAAACTCTGTCTTTACCATAGTATACATGATTGTACATATATTTCACTTGTTACACCTGGAGTTTGTTCCTCTCTTGTAGGATGATATAATAGTAGCTTCAGCTGTGAATGGCCCAAAGAAGTAGTTCTGTCCTAGAAGTCAAAAATAATAAGTTAGTATTTGTTTTTATGCTAATTAATTTGGTTGTAGTTTCTCTTTTCCTTTGCATTTAAGAGCATACCTTGACTCAAAGCCAAATAATTAATAATATAAATGCAATTACATGCAAATATTTTAACACAACAAATGCAAAATCCCAGTGATACTATTGCCAGTCATCATTATGATGCTGATGCTGATGATTATGTTCCAGTGACAACAGTGAACACAGTGTAGTTCCACACAAATCATAATAAATAAAACTGCATAATGCATAAATTAATCTCGTGACATATAATTAATGCAGTTTAAACAGCTGACACTGAGAGCTCAGGTGTTATCATTTTGACACAAAAATGACAGACGTAGCCAACATGCACAGAAAATGTCAGTTTAAATTTGTTTTACCTTTTGTAGTATCTGTTCTCTATCTCGTCCCCCCTCCCGTTTTTGTGTATTTAATGTTTTTGTTATTAAAACTCACATCGTGCGATTTCATATTGCTGCCTCAAACGCGCTCATCACTGTCGCGAACACCTTCCGTACTGCGCATGATTTTTTGATACATGCGCTTTAACAATGTATGGAGCTCACATATTCCCCGAATTGTCTTAAAATTATTAATATATGGTTGTACTGTAAAAATGTCTCCGATAGGACAAAAACGTCCCGAGGTTTCAATGCGTCTCAATGGGGTTCAGCAGCATCCAGCGCCCCCTGGAGGGCAACAGGCGAAGTAGCATCTGCTGCGGCAGACGCATTACGGTAGATGTTTACGACAGTTGGAGCGCGTTTGCGGCAGCATCATGGCAGCGTACGGTGGGAGTTTTGAGAGCGCAAACAGCATTAAATCTAGAAAAGAGGCCAAAAGGGAAGAAAGAGAGCTCGTTTTACAACAGGTAAAACAAATAAACACTTTAAACTAATATTCAGTCAGAATAAGAGTCGAAGACCTACCAGAATAAGAAGCGAATGCTGTATTTGACAGCTTTGTTTACATTCAAATTTCATGAATATACAGCTTGATTACGAATTTATGTCTTTATTGTGTCATTTTTGTGTTTCGAAATGTCCTAAAGCGTGTTTTGAACTTCTTTATATGTCGTTTGTCAATATTTGTTGTTTATTTCGATGTATTTGTATAAAAGTAATATAACGTTATTGTCCTTGCGATCGTTATTAAAATAAATAACACTAGCTTTCATATCCTGTTATAAAATGCAGTGTTATATTAGCATTAAATCGACCAAATACGTGTCCAAAATACCAATTGTTTTAGAAACAAAATTACTCTATACGATATAGTATATATCAATTATGTTATATAAATTGTGAGTGAACGCTGTTTACAATGCATCAGTTAAAATGCTGATGTATCATTGCATTTTATAACAGAATATGAAATGTCATTTATTGTAGGAAAGAAATGTATTCTTTAAATAAATGATTCTTCCTCATTTGTTTTGAGAAAGAAAGCCTGGCTCACTTTTCAAGCTCCCTTTTTACAGTAAGAGAAATATTTCATTATGAATTGACATTCTCTAAAAAGTTATGTCCAGTGTAATGCTATGATATAATTGAATCATACTGAAGGAGATGCTCTTAAAATTGGAAGTAATCATAATTCATTTCACTCAATATTCAAATCATACCCAAAACACAAGTTTGTTCTCTTCCGTTGTAAAAACTCTCAGTATTTTTTGGACCAGACATATTTCTGTTAATTGGCGAAGTAGTGACACTCATCATCTCAGTAATGTATAGCCAGTCATCAGCTGATTAATCTGCCTGGTCACTCACTGCTAGTTAGTTCTGACCCTGTCAGTCTTGGTTACTTCTACAGCTGAACTGACATTCAACTACCTTCAGGTGGCGCTAACAGTCCACAAAACAAGATTTATCCTAGGACAAAACTTTTAGCTGATGAACATGGTGATGTGCAAATGTGGTTGTGATTAATTAATAATTAATGTTTGCAATTTATATAGAATGTGACCTATTATGTAGAAGGTACAAATTAGAGGAAAGGCTTTGAGTATTGTGAAACAAACATTTTTTCCTCCCTTTTCCTCCTTTGTACAGTAAATTCTCATGATCTCTGATTTAAATAAGTGCCATGACCTTCAAATATGTTTTAATTTTTGGCTGAACTGTTCCTATAATCTGGTATTGAAGAATTGTAAATGATGATATGCATCAGCATCACCATGAAATAAATAAATAAATAAATAATGTAAAATAAATTAAAGCTAAATAGAAATATGAAAAAAAACAATATAAACGACAAGCACATAAAAAACTACAAAAACTATATATATATAAAAAGAAAAGTTCATTTAAAAATGGTATAAAATTAAAGTTATGTAGAAACATTTAAAAGACAATAAAAATGACACAAGCACATATCAAAAAAATGTTTTTCTAAAATTAAATGAAAAATGTGAAATATAAAATGAAAGCTAAATAGAAATATTAAAAAAGAATAAAAATAACATAAGAACAAAATTACAAGGAATTGAACTAAAATGTAAATGAAAGTTAAAAAGTAAAAAATAAATAAATGTTAATTTAAAGATGTTATAAATACTATAATAGAATATAAATAATAAATACTTTTAAAATATATGATGTGAAACAGTGATACAAATCTCAAACATTAGTATGATGCATTGTTAGATGAACTCACTTTAATCCCGTAAGGTCATCTCAGAAATAAACATGCTTATGATGTTGTATTTTTAGCAAATATAGAAGGTCATTCTGGTTGGGTTTACAAATAGAAAATTCAAATACTGCAGAAATAATGCAAGTAGTTTGCTATTCCAACCGTAATCACTGATGTGTCCAGATCTCGGTACACATACTGTGTCTGTTATCTCTCTGCCAGCTGTGTTGGGTTTTCTCTGTGCACACATTTACCTTAGTCTGACTTAACCCTGACAAACCTTTATCACCTCAGTGCACAAACAGATGCAGCAGACAAATATGTAATTAGGGAATTTAAACAGCCTGTAATACTCATCTGCTTTCAGAAATCACCACTTCTCCTGCTGCTTTATCTCTCTGTAGGCTAAAGAGAAGTATGAGAAAGAGGAGAGGAGGAAGGCCGAGAGGAAGGCCAGGGGTGAGGATACATGGATGCTTCCGGATGTTGACCTGCGACTGCAGCAGATAGGCCAGGTCAGAGGTCAAACTGCAGCGTGAGCCTCGATACAGACGACAAGAAACACAAATAAATGTGCATGTGTTTATTGAAGATGAATCATAATGTAACTTATCTCTTCTGCTCAACAAGGCTGCATTTATTTGATAAAAATACCATAAAAACAGTAATATTTTGAAATATTATTACAATTTAAAATAGCTATTGTTTATTTGAATATATTGTAAATTGTAATTTTTTTCGGTGATGCAAAGCTGAATTTTCAGCTTCATTACTCCAGTCTTCAGTGTCACATGATCCTTCAGAAATCCTACTGTAGAAATTAAAATGCTATGAAAGCTAGTTCATGTTATCTTTAACAAGATGTGGTGCACCCCGCCTTGGGTCTTTCATCCCTCTTCACACTGGATTTGCATTTTGTGCTTGTTTTTTGCACACAGGAGCATACAGTGAAAAACAAGAAAAAGAAAAAAGAGAAGAAAGCAAAAAAGAGTAAGAAAGAGAAGAAGAAGAAAGCCAAGAAAGAGACAAAAGACGAGGAAGATGCATCTTGTGACAACTCTGAAGTATGTACCTGGGTGTTTTGGGTTTTATTTTATTGGGTTTTCACATTACGTTTAGCCCTTTTAATCACATTAAAGGAATAGTTCACCCAAATGTGAAAATTTGCTGAAATATTACCCAACATCAGGCCATCCAAGATGTAGATGAGTTTATTTCTTCATCAGATTTGGAGAAATTTAGCATTTTCACTTGCTCAGCAATGGATCCTCTGCAGTGAATGGGTGCCGTCAGAATGAGAGTCCAAACAGCTGATAAAAACGTCATAATAATCCACAAGTAATCCACAGCACTCCAGTCCATCAGTTAATATCTGGAGAAGACAAAAGAAACAAATCCATCATTAAAACATTTTAACTTCAAACCGTTGCTTCTGGCCAAAACCCATAATAATGCTTCATCCAGCTTTTGTCTTCTCAAGATGTTAACTGATGATTACTTGTGGATTATTGTGATGTTTTTATCAGCTGTTTGGACTCTCATTCTGGCGGCACCCATTCACTGCAGAGCATCCATTGCTGAGCAAATGGGTGAACCATTCATTTAAGTGCCAATCTTTGTTTCTTTTCAGGACTCAGAGGACGAGTGGGTGGATGCCCCGGCTCCGTCAGGGTGCGGAGACAAGGCATGGAAGGCGGAGCATGACGCCACGCCCACTGTCAGCTCAGCCAGTGCTAACAGAGTAAGATCCTACTCTAGTGTTGCTGAGTGAGTTTTGTTGGTTATCTGAAATGGGCCCCAGTATTAGATCAAGAATCTCTCTCTCCCAATATCCCCAAAATCTCAGTAATATTATTTCGCTCTCAGTGAGAACAGATTTATACTTACTAATACCTGACATGCATAAGTCTGTTTTGTGTTCTCCAGAATTAATAGAGGCAGTTTGTCATACAGCAGTTTAATGTGATCCGATTACTCTCCTTGCTGTGGTCCGTAATCACAGTCTTCAGAAAGACATTGAGACTATGAGAGAGCGAGAGAGTGTGTGTGTGTGTGTGTGTGTGTGTGTGTGTGTGTGTGTGTGTGTGTGTGTGTGTCAGAGTGGGTGATTGTTTTCCTACACAGTAAAGCCACTTGTGGAAACTTCAATACTGTTATTAGTTGAACTGAAGAGCTCTCTCTGAGCCGTGAGGGCATTCACACTGACATCCATTTTCAAAGCCACCAGAAGTCATTCATTTTCAGCGAGGGCTGATGCCATGTGTGTGCTTCTAGCAATGTGACGAAGATGCGAAAGGTTCAACTTTGCACGAATGGGCCGAGATGCACACAAATGTTTTCTGTCCTTCAGAATAGTTCTTTATTGCTTGTGGGTCAAAATAGAATGACATCTTTTTTTTTTACCAGCGATGCCTCTCATTTATGACCAGATTTTCCAAAACGCCCACTACGATGAAGAATATTCTTGTTATTTGTAGCATCTGTCTGTTTGACTATTCCTAGAGAGACGAATGGATGACCTTTGACTTCCTGGCGATGAAGACGACCTCTCTGGCAGAGAGACGAGCGCAGAAAGAAGCAGAGAAAGAGGCGGAAAGACAGAAAGCAGAGTCTATCGAACAGGTGAGCGATGTTTGTGTCTCCAAACAACATGAAGGTTCATGAAGACGGCAGTGCCATTTGTAATTGGTGTTAAAGCAGTCTGTTCTAATCTGTGAAATTAAAAGATGTTCTTCTCAGTTTAATGACACAGCCGTGCATCTTAAAAAAAATTCTGCTGATTACAAAAAAGGAATAATATTTCCTAATGAGCATGCTGCTTTCAAAAATATCAATAAAAATCTATCACACATGAAGAATTTTCATATTTTATCCCAATAACAAAAGCAGTCAAATGTAAATAGTTTTGATTTTAACAGATTGGACGTTAAACATATATATTTTCTAACGTTTTAACATGTTTTTCACCTTGAAAATAGCCTTGAATGCTGGTATAGCATTAAAATAAACAAGCAAAGAGTTTGTGAAACTGAACTGCTATTATTAACACATAATTGACCTATTTTAGCATAATGTGCATCTCTGCAGAAATTGCTTTTGTGAGCGTCGGCAGTTTGTGTAGCGAATGCTTGCAATGAACAATACATATTTAATTGGTTTATATTTCATGTGCAGAATGCTGAGAAATACCTCCGTTCAGTACCGGTTGAAAGTTTGTGTCATAATTTATATTATTTTCATTTTATTATCTTCTCCTTGATGCAAACAGCTGTTAAACTTGGGTTCTGACCATGCAACCAAGTGTTAAAATAAGCACTTTTGTAGTGTATGTTTTTGTGTTTATCATGTGTGTGTCTCTCTTTCTCTCAGGCTGGTCTTCTCAGGTTAGAGTTGAACCCTTACTGGAAGGACGGAGGAAGTGGTCTGCCCCAGGAGGACACCTCCAGTACTGCAGTTAAAAAAGGTAAATGCCGAAACCAAGTGTGATGATCCGACACGGCCAGACTCCAAAAGATTATCTTTGTCTCAGCCGCTGTAGGCGATACAGTTTGCGTGAAATCCTGTAAAAAAAAAAAAAAGAAAGATTTTTCGAAAATTATTGGAGTACATTTTACACAAAACTACTTTCTTGGTCTCTCTGCTTCAAAATTTCATGTTTAATTCATTGTTACTTGTCGCTCTTGTAGTATTTGTGAAATTTACTAGCAATTTCTGAGTGAAAATTGTTTACATCAATGTAAACAGTGTAGAGCAGTTCAACATTGTCCTTTGGCATTTTTTTGTGTTATTATTCTTCACATCCTTCATTTTTATGAAGTCAGTTGATTAGACATCATTTTAGATTATTAAAATTTAATTAAACCATTTGAAACGGAATTACTTTTTGTTAACTCTTTCCCCGCCACTGACGAGTTATCTCGTCTTTTACAAGAAAACGCTTCCCCGCCAAAGACGAGTTTTTACGGCTTTCCGTTGTAAACAGATGCATATGAAAAAAATAATGCGATCATCAGCAATTGCATAATGTTACGAGTAAAATGTTGATCCAGGAAGTGGTATATGTCTGTGCAAGCTTTGGAGGTGTTGATGGAAGCGATTTACTGGATTTATGCTTTGATAATCGTACTGAATATTATCCAGATATAGTTTTTGATAAAAATGTGATTTTCTCACCTTTTTGCTCAAAATTATGCATTTTTATGAAACGTACCTATATTCAAGTGTTGATAAAAAAAAGAATGCTTTAAGCTAGAATAAAACAGATTTTTTTTGTTTAAAAGTAGAGGCTCTGATCTTTATTTTGGTGTATTGCATATTCAAATATTCATACAGCAAAATATACTGGAGGCCATCACATTTTAGTGAAAATAATCAAAATCGCTGGCAGTGGCTGGCAACTTTTTTCAAAAATGCTGGCAGGGAAAGAGTTAATTGTATACCTTGTTTAATTTATTCTGAGATCGCCATGAAATAGCCTTGATGCTGAGTTAAAAAGTGGATAAAATAAATAAATTAGAAACGGAATCTATTGCAGATTATTATTATTACTTTAAAAAGTTTAAATTCTATTCTGTAAAATGGTAAATTGTCCTATATATTATATACTATTTAGTATTTGTAATAATATAATAATAATAACATATTTCACAGTGTTCTAGCATTTCACAATGCTTTTTACCTTTGCAGAAACTGCATTTGTGAGCAGGTTGCATTGCCTTGCGTCTTTCGCAAAGTGTCCACAGACATTTGTGTTGCAAACACTTGCAATGAACAACAATTTTTGTCTCCTGTTGATTTATATTTCATGTGCAGAATGTTGAGAATGTATTCAGGTCTCTGTAATGTCAGATCAAATTAACATGGGCCATAAAACCCATCTTCTCTCAGAGTTGTGTAAAATGTCATGTTATTCACTCCTAAATGTAAAAAAAGACAAATTAGCATTTACATGTTGGTCAAATAACCTTCTAAAAAGCTAAATTGGCTGTTTGTGGCAAAAATGAGCTGCAATTTTAACCAGACTTTATGCAAAAGTTGGACTATGTGGAACTATTAATTTTGTAACCCAAGCTCTTGTAGAGAGAGTTTAAAGCCAATGAGCTGCTCTCGTCCTTTTTCATTTTTCATGATTCATTCGATGCATTTTCTCTTTGTCATTTAAATATACTGTTTCACTTGTCACATGGTTAGGATGAGGAGTTAAAATGGCATTTGGCATTGACGTTGAGCTGACAGCGCAGCTCTTATCTGAGCTCTGTACAGGCCGAGCGGGAAGTGTTTATTTGACAGATGTTTTACACTGATTTCTCTCTGTCTCAGCTGGAGTGGTGAATGATGGAGGGGTGAGCTGGCTCAGGAAGTCATATCAGAGGATGAAAGAGCAGGCCGACAGAGAACAGCGCAGTCTGGAGAGCGTGGTGGCGGAGAGATACGGGGTGAACACACACACACACACACACACACACACACACACACACACAGAGCAGCG
>NW_015554124.1:1058809-1059753 GCF_001515605.1 Sinocyclocheilus anshuiensis
GCGGAGAGAGACGGGGTGAACACACACACACACACACACACACACACACACACACACAGAGCAGCGGTAAACAATAGCATCTCTCTGTGATGCAGTGTGCAGTGTTTTTTAATTTGATTCATACTTAAAGAACTAGCTTATAATAGTCATTTGTTCATGAAACTGAACGAATCATTGCTGTTGTGCAACCAATAAGGACATGTGATGCAACATGTGATGATGTTGTCGTATTATTTCACACTGTCCAGTTTTTCTCTCTAGTCACATTCCGTTTAGACAGCAAGATCGTAACTCATCTAAAATAGAAAATCTTACTTTGCGGAGCTTCAGATTCTGTAGCAGAGCTTTTTGTAGACATTTTTTTTTGCTATTCTCCATACAGATATGCTCTGAAATAAATCAGACTTTTGAATCAAACATTACAGATTTTGACTTAAAGTAAAAAAAAAAAAAAAACCTCCCTTGAATGACGATCACATAAAAAAAACCCCAGCATAATATGAAATGATTGATTTATAGTTATTGATTGTACATATAAAATACAATAAATTTCACATTTATTGCAAAATAACATTTGAATATATTAATTTAATATATTGTAATATGTTGTATATTAATAATATAAACTAATAAATTAATATATTTTACATTTATTGCAAAAGAATTGCACAAATATATTTACATTTATTGCAAAAGAATATATTTGAATGGTGTATTATTAAATATATTTTAATATAATATTATAACATATATTAATATATAAATGTATTTGAATAAAATATTAATGTCATTTATATGTCATTTATATTTTTAAAATGTTATATATATATATATATAGAGAGAGAGAGAGAGAATTAAATATGATATATCATAATTTATTATAATGTATACTAATATATTATTATTAGTTATTATTAATATATATAATAAATTTATGTATTCAA
>NW_015554124.1:1059866-1070565 GCF_001515605.1 Sinocyclocheilus anshuiensis
ATATATATTCATATATATCATTTTGAAAAAATGTTATAATAAAAATATATTTATCATATATATCTCACTGCTGAGCTGTTTTAATCTTCAGGATTCATGGGTGGTACAGCTTGTAAATATGCTTTTCTTTAAAAAAAAATAAAAATCATTTTTTAAAAGTACGCTGAATGATGACTAACAGATTCGTATACCATCAGTTAATACTTCTGGAACCTGACTTCTTAAAACGTATTAGCGTATTTTGAATCAAAAAGTGCCTTCCAATACACCATTTCACACTGAGAGCAATCAGTACTAAACTGTAGTGAATTTATTCTGCTTCAGGTGGAAACAGGCCTTAATGATGTGTTTTGATGGTCCTCTCTTCCCACTGCAGTCGATGGAAGAGTTCCAGAAGAGACTGCGAGAGGCGGAAGAGGCAGCGTATGGAGAGAGGAGAGAAGAGAGGGGTGAGAGATGGAGGAGAGACCACAGAGAGGAAGGGAGGGAGAGATGGAGGAGAGGAGACAGAGAGGAGAGACGGAGAGACAGATCTCCACACGCTGAGAGAGAAAGAGAGCGAGACTTTGAGAGAGGCTCTCGAGGCCGCGACGAATGCCCTCCGAGATCCCGGCCGGATCCAGATGAGGATCGGCATTCCCAGAGACACAACACTTCCTCTCTGTCTAGCCTCAAGTTCCTCAAACCCTCAGAACCTGATGAGGATATGAGCGGAGGGGTGGGGTTCAGGAAGGCGGGGCCGAAAGGCTCTACATCCAATCAGAGTGCAGGATTCAGGAAGCCTGTTGATGATGATGATGATGGTGTTGTAGCTGCCTGGAGGAAGAGCAGTGCTGTGCAGGATCCAAAGGAGACACCGATCCCACCGAAACACACAGAGAAGAGCGCCGCCCCGCTGGAAGAGAGCAAAACTACAACAGTGAGCAGGTCAGAATAAAGGGATAATGTAATTTTAGAGATTTCACTATATGTCTTTCTGACCTTTACACTCACATTAGAAGGCAGTTTTTCAACATTTCACTTGTTTAAAATAAGGCAAAACAACTAAAAATAAGATATTTCTCGGATTTTTCATGCTTTAATTCACCCCCTTAACAGCTGTTTATTTATTGAAGAACCAGGATTCCCATTGTGTCATGTACATTAATACATTTTTATAATGAATATTTCTTTTTCTAGCTATGCCAAACTATGATTATTGATTATTAATTAATTTAAATTAATTATATTATTTGAATACAATATTATTATATTTTTTGTAATATATGGTGTATATTAATATCTAATATGTGTGTGTGTGTGTGTATATATATATATATATATATATATATATGTACTGTATGTATGTTTGTGTGTGTGTATATTAGTGCTGTCAAACGATTAATCGCGATTAATTGCATACAAAACAAGTTTTTGTTTACATTATGTATGTGTACTGTGTATATTTATTTATTATGTATATATAAATACACACTAGTGGTTCAATGGATCACAAATCTCACGGTTCGGATCACATTACGGATCAGCAAAAAAAAAAAAAAATTTAAATTTAACTTGCTTTCCATTTATTACTTAAAGCGAAGTACTTCTTTGATACCACAGCAAATACTACTAGATTAACTAAGAAAGTTTAAACATGATTAAAGAGACAAGAGAAGCACAAATTACGAGCATAGATAAATACAACAGAATATGTTACAAATAAAATAAGGTTGGTAGTATTCAAATACAGAAATGTAATAATTAGGGAAAATAACACTGCATAGTGTTCACTGTATAAATTAAATATAGATTTTTATCACAGCTGTTTTGTTGTTTGATGCTCATTAATGACAGCAGCAGTATTTATTGGCCGCTGTCCCTTTAAGACCTGATGCACGGATCTGATATAATGATACACATCACATCTGATTTCTTTCTTAGCTGTTTTCATTCACTTGAGACATAATTGACTGCGTTTACCTGAATGATTGTCGAGATGGGTATTTTGTCATAATTTTATGTGTATGTCTGTTCAGAGGATTCAGAAGAGGATTCAGTTCGGTGTTCGTGCGCCGTTTGAAACGCGTGTGTGCGGCGGCTGTGTGCGTAGAGAACAGCTCGCGCGAGTAACGAATTGAGTTCCCTTTTGCCTTTTTTCTCTGGAATTGTAATATACGCAGTATACACATATATTATGTAAAGAAAAACTTTTTTTTTTGGATGGTTTGACAGCGCTAATATATATGTAATTGCAATATATTTAAATGTGTATTTAAAAATAATTAATATGATAATTAAATTATATGTAATATATTATAATGGTATATTTTACATTTATTGCATATATATATATCATTAAAATATATTAAAACATTAAGTATTTTTATAATACATCAAAATATATTATTTTGCAATTAATATATTTACATTTAAAATATATAAAATATTACAATGTAAATATAAACATAAATACAAAATGACTTTTAGAAATTTGTATCCAGTAATCACAAATGATTCATTGGAAATGTCATCAAGTCAGGGAAATTTATTTATTCTATACAAGTTTTTGACATTATTTTACACTTCTGTGAGCGTTACTTATGCTAAAACTGATTGGGTTTGTCAATCTACCAGTTCAGAGAGCGAGGAAGAGGAGGAGGAAGAGGTGATCCTGACGGATGAAGAGATGAATAAACTGGGAGCCAAACTCGTCAAGGCAGAACTCATTGGAAACACGGTGAGCTCATTAAAACTCTCCTGGAAACCATGTGACCTAGACATGATGCCCTAAAATGCTTTCTTAGTAGGAAGCTCACTAGGGCTCACGGTCTTCATGTGCTAGAAGTAGACTCTGATACTGATGGGATGTTTTGATTGTGTGTGAATAATCACAGGCGCTGGTGGAAAATCTGAAGGCTCAGATGCAAGCGGCCCGTCGAGCCAAAGAGAACCGAGCTCAAAGAAAAGCCCAGAACAAACCGGTTTCTGCAGCAACAGACTCAGAAAAGGATGTGGTGCTGTTCAGGACTGACCCATTGGGACGAGCCTGGCCGGTCAAAGCCCCGTCCCAACCACAGGAGCCTAGAGGAGGACGGAGGAAGCGGAAAGCAGTGAGACACACAGCTTTGAAGTGTTGTTATAGTTACCTAAAACTAAAACCATAAAAAAAAAAAAAATGGTTGCTTGAAATAATATTAACATTAACTAAAATAAATTATAATATTTCTCATTTTGTTTAACTTGATATATTAAAATAACTCAAATCAAAACTGAAATAAAGATTAAAAACTATATAGACATTAAAAAAATAGTAACTACTAAAAATGACAAAAACACACAAAAAAAATTTAAAATGAAAATGTCAGTGCAAAAACACAATTAAAAACGAATTCAAAATATTAAAAGAACATACTAGTATCTCATCGACACTAAAACACACTGTGGCTTTGCTATTTTTATATTTTCATTTTGATTTTAGTTCTTTTGTTTTGTGCATTTGTCATTTTTAGTAGTTTTTATTCTTTTCTTAAAGTATGGCTATTTAGGTTTAATTTATTAAGTTTTTTTAGTTCAATTAGGGTTAGGGTTTTTAGGGTTTATTTATTTCCTGTTAGTAATTTCAGTTCAGTTAGTTGCTAAGGCATTATTTTAATTTTCATAATTTTCATTCATTTTTTTATTTAATCTAATATTCATATTTTATTTCAGCTTTATTTCAAATAACAAAAATATTTTTAATAGTTTTAGTTGTACTTTTATGTAACTGAAACTTTTTCTCTTGACATGATGTGATTTTGCTAAATATGATAATTTGATTGGAGTTTACTTCTAATTAATATTACCTTGTAGCCTGTTAAACTACAACTTCAAATGAGGTCCCGTTTTCTCCTCTTCTGTGATTTGTAGATCGAGACGCACCAGGATGGTGAGCGTGTGCGCTATTTTAAGGATGATGATGGTATGGATCTGCAAGAGATGGTCAGACGGGAGAAGATGAGCTCTGCTGAAGATCAGAACGCTCTTTACTCGCGCATGGCGGCCAAGGTGAGCGTCAGTCTCCTTTACAGACTCTTTACACACAAACACTGATAAATGACTGTGTGGAGTCTAGCCAATCAGCAGAAAACAGCAATAAGTAGTGTGTGTGTTTCTAAAGGGTGTTCACAAAGATTTAATATGCATTTAAAAAAAACTGGATTCAGGGTTGGGTTATTATGGTTTACTAAAACTATCAAATATTTCATTACTTGAATTCAGGGTTATTATAGTTAACAATCTAAAATAAATAAAAAAGTTTCTTGACATAAAATAAACATTAACTGAAATAAAATTTGAAAACGCTTTATTTCAGTAAGTTGCCAGTGTAACATTTCTCATTTTAATTTAGTTTAACTTGATGTACTAAAATAACTAAAACCGAAATATTAATAAATTAATAAAAACTATATAGATATAAATTAATAAAATCTACAAACAAAAACATATAGGAAAAATAAAAATAAAAAACTGATTCAAAATATTAATAAAAACTAATAATATCTTAATGATACAAAATAACACTGATTGATATAAAATAAACATAAAATAAAGTAAAATATATTAAAAAAAGCTTACACTTTTTTGTTTAATTTGATGTGTTAAAATAACTAAAACTACAACTGAAAAAAACAAACAAACTATATAGAGATATTAAAAAAACAACTAAAAATTACAGAACAAAATGACTAAAACGTTAATTGATATTCAAATGAAAATGGGAAATAAAAAATGAAAAATCTAATTAGTGAAAACTATAATGGAATCTCAGTGTTACTAAAATAACACTGACTGTGTTATTTTCAATGAGAGTGCTGATGAGCAGCAATGTAATTGCTATTGTTAGCCTGAAGACATTAGAGCACATGTAATTTTTAAGTCTGTTGTTAAAAAAAATAAAATGTGTGACGTATAGAAATATTCGGCCACTTTAATATATCAGGCCTGAGTTTGTGCACAGACAGCCTGTGGTTGTATTATTTGTCTGAGCTCGTCTATGCTCGTAAGACAGACTGGCATCAGCAGATGGTGGCGGTGTGATCAATCTCTCAGTCTGTCCTCCTCTCTGACTGCAATGTGATTTAGTGTTTCTCTGATTTTAAACCCGGGCAGGGCTACTAAAATCCGTTATAATAAACTAAGACGTCACGGTCGCCATGGAGACCAGAAATATAAAAGTGACAAACATTTGCACATTTTAGCGGCACATCTCTCTCCGTCTCTCTCTCTCTCTGCCAAGTTACCATGGCATAGCAGCTAAAAGTGTTATTAATATATTTATTTCACCAATTTGACCAGTAGCTGTGTCTGGTCTTGTGTGTGTGTTTGTGTAATTGCAGTGCATGTAAGGCTGCGTCGTATTGCATTCATTTCAGCTGAACTGCGGAACGTTCGACTCCTTTCAAACTTTTGTAGAGAATTTTTAGAATGTTGATGTCACATTTATAGAATGTTCGCTATTCAAAATCTAACTGACAGCGAATGATGTCATTGAAATATTTGCACACTAAATAGACAACTAAAGTTTGTGCATTTCTCATTGTCATGCATTAATAGATTGTACACAATTTGAAATCTAACCAACAGCAATCATGTTATTGTAATATTTGCATGCTAAATGTGCAGTTGATTTTCTCACTTGGGCTTATTTGCATAATGATGGTATTTTTTGCAACTTTGTTGTTGTCTTTTCTGATTTGTCATTTTACTTTACGTATAGTATCTCTTTATAATACGGTTCCATTAGTTATTGTTAATTATTGCATTAACTAAAATTTACTAACAATGAGCAATACATGTTACAGTATTTATTCATCTTTTTAATGTTAGTTAATAAATCTAATACAGATGTTCATTGTTAATTCAGCTCCGTTACATAATACTAACAGATGTGACTTTTGAATTTTAATAATATACTAATAAAAGTAAAAAAGAAACACTAACTAAAATGAATAAGTGCTTTACAAGTATTGTTCATTGTTAGTTCAAATTAACTAATGTTATCAATTCAGTTAACTATGTTAACATGTTAACAAATCAAAGCTTATTGTAAAATTTTACCTTATTTTTTATTTATTATTTATTTATTTAATGAATTAATTTATTTATTTGTTTTTAATTATTAATTTACTTTAATTAATTAATTTATTTGATTTTTAATTATTTCATTAATGTGACTTTTAATACATTTTTTAAAAATACATTTAAAAATATGAAAAAAATTAAATCTCCATTTGATTCTTTAATTAATTTATTTGATTACTTTAAATTCAAATGTGAAATCAATTTAAATGTATGATTCAAATATGAAATTCTCTTTGGTTCACAGTAATACAATGTAATATTTGTTATTGTAATATTTGCAAATTTGTTGATTCATTATTTATTTATTTGATTAAATAATTTATATTTTAATTTTGATAATTATATTTTATTATTTTTTTTAATTTTAATTCATTTTAAAAATATGATTAAAATGTAAAAATCTCCCTTTGGTTCAAATAAATAGAATGTAATCCCAGCAATGATGATGTTATTGTAATATTTTGATTGGTAAAAAATAATCTTAGTAATTTTATTGCAAACTGATTTTTTTTATTCCTTGCATCTATTTAACCCTTAATAGCCACTTTTACAGTGCAAACACAGTCATGTGTTATGTGTTGATTCTTGTGTATATTCTTAAGCAGTCGACCGTAACCAAGATGTGCCAAAACCTGCATTTAAATGAAACTGAAAATGCAAATCTAGTTGTTAGATTGGTATATGTAATCCAGACAGCTGTTAGCCAACCACAGACCTGCACACAAACTATCCTTAAAATCTCTGCTCTGTCTAGGTTTTTATTTGCATTAGCTGGAGTCAGAAAGCATAAAAGCGGAGAATAAACGTAGAATTGAAAGTGCAGTCAGACTCTCCAACACTCTCACCTCGGCTCCTCTCCATCTGTCAATCAAACATGCCAGTGTGAACAGACCAGGGTTGGTCCCACACAGATCACCCGTTGCTACGGATACATTGCCACTTTGTCTGCTTGTTGTAGCACAGCGTTAAAGCTCTCGCTCTTGCGTGTGTTGGAGAGAAACATACATGCTCTGTTAGCGTAATCTCTGCGGCCCGGTCGCATCTGCTACTGCTTTCTGGATTCTGCTCCAGATAATGACCCGCAGGTTTGCCAGCAATCAGCAGTGAATCCGCACCTGACCCTCAGTCAGATCACATGACCACCTGCTGCCCAATCAGATCACCTGACCTCTGTTTCTCTCACAGAAGTGCATGGCTTCTTCCTAATCTGTGTATTATCACTCCTATATAGTATACAAGATCATAATTAGGGCGCCTTAAATCATAGTATGTAAAGCTTCCAAAATAGTGTACTATTTCCAAAGTATTTTGGACTTATACTAGTACTTGGACTAGTTTTTACACAATTACTAGTACATACTTTTCTTACTAGTGAAGTATAAGTGTGGTAGGGATTTGTCAGCTGAGGCTCTTTTTAGTTGTAATAGTGTCTCAGTCCACATTGACACAGGTGTTCGATATTTATTTATTTATTTGGTTATTTATGTATCTGTTTACTTATTCATTCGTTAATTTTACTATTATTAATAATAAATAATAATGAATATTACACTGCGTTTGGTCCATACTTGGCCACACATCACGTCCTTTCCTTTCCATTATGAGATTGTTATTTTTATTATCAAATTGTATTATGATTATTATTATTATATTAAATTGTATTATTATTTCTATTGTTATATTGCATGTATTTTATTATTATCATTACTATTATTAAGTCCAATTATAAAAATTAAGACAAATTTTTTTTTTATTATCTGTATATCTATTACTATAATACTGTTGTACAAAATTTGGAAATTATGCAAATGTGTAAATAAAGTAAACTTACCGCTTATTGCGTCCCAAATGCGGCAAAGTAAAAAGCTGCATTTACTTTGCACTGAGGCACTGAATACAGTGGATTATCATACAGCCTCATTTATTCATGTATTTAGTTTCACATTCAATATAACTAATTACTAGCGTTTCATCAACTTACAAACCCCTGTTTTGGTGCATGAGTTATTAGACTCGTAAAACGATTCTCATTCCTCTGTCCTGAACTGCTTTCAGCTCTTAAATCAAGATAAAACTCGCAGACATGCAAGATAAAGTGACTGATAAAAGTCTGTATGCAAACAGGACTCTGTCTGTGTGTTTGTTTTTACTGTGTTATTAATGGATTTGTGTGTTTTGCAGATGATGGGGAGGACAGACGGCGATAACTACACGCTGGATGACATGTTTGTGTCCAGCGCGGCTCAGAGGGAAAGATCGGGTCGAGACGAAGAGCGGCAGAGGAACAAAGCGGTGCAGGAGACGCAGCGGTTAGCTGGACAGATGGAGAAATGTAGACACTGTTTCGATAGCCCTGAACTGCCCAAACATCTGATCGCCGCTGTCGGAAACAAGGCACGATATATTATTTTTTTAGAATCAATTCATTTTTAAAGAATCAAGTTTGATATCAGTTTACATATGAATGTAAATTATTGCGAGAAAATCATACTAAAATATATTTGTCATCATTTCACCTTAGTAACTGCATAGCAACTCCCTGGCAACCACTTAGCAACCTCATAGCAATGTCGTAGTTACCGCTTAGAACACCTTAGCAACTGCATAGCAACAACCCAGAACACACTAGCAAGCAACCACATAGCAACATTCTGGCAAACACGCTAGCAACCTTATAACAATGCACCAGTAACCACTTATAGGACCTTATCATCTTCCTAGCAACCATCCAGAACACCATAGCAATGCTCTAGCAATCAGTAGCTCTTAGTAACCTACAGTAATGTCCCAGTAACCACTTAAGAACACCTTAGCAACTGCATAGCAACAACCCAGAACACCATAGTAACACCCTGTCAACCACCCAGAACACTTTACCAATTGCATAGCAACAGCCTAGAGCACCTTAGCAATGCATAGCAATGCCCTAGCCTACTAACCACTTAGAACACCTTAGCAGCTGCATAGCAACAACCCTAAACTCCATAGCTATGCCCTGGCAACCACTCAAAACACCTTAGCAATCTCATAGCAAAGCCCTATCCCACTTACCACTTAGAACACCTTAGCAACTGCATAGCAACAACCCAGAACACCTTAGCAACCACATAGCAACACTCTGGCAAACACCCTAGCAACCTTAAAACAATGCACTAGTATCTGCTTAGAAGACCTTATCATCTGCCTAGCAACCACCCAGAACGCCATAGCAATGCCCTGGAAACCATCCAAAACACCTTAGTAACCTTACAGTAATATCCCATTAACAGCTTAGAACACCTTAGCAACTGCATAGCAACACCCTGGCAACCACACACAACACCATGGCAACCTTATAGCAACAACCCACAGCACCTTATCAACCTTATTGCAGTGCTGTTGTAACTGCTTTGAAGACTTTAGCAACTGCCTAGCAACCACCCAGAACACCATAGCAATGCCCTGGAATCCACCTAGAACACCTTAGCAACCTCATAGCAACAACCTTGAACACCTTAACTATCTTATAGCAATTTTCCAGTAACCACTTAGAACACCTTAGCAACTGCATAGGCAACACCCTGATAACCACCCAGAACACCTTGGCTATCTCATAGCAATGCCCTACCCCACTAACCACTTAAAACACCTAAGCAAATGCATAGCAACAACCTAAAAAAACCATAGCAATGCCCTGGCAAACACCCAAAACACCTTAGCAATGGCATAGCAACGCCCTGGTAACCATCTAGAACACCTTAGCAGCCTCATAGGAATGTCCTAGGCACTGCTTAGAGCACCTTAGCAACTGCATGGCAACAACCCAAAACAACTTATCAGTCAAACAGTAATGCCCTGGCAACCACTTGGGACACACATTCACAGACTAATTTGCTTTAAATAGCATTTTGTCTCATGCTGTTAGAAACACTGTATATCTGTGGCAAAAGAATCCTGATCTCTCCAGCAGCAGTCTGGCCGTTTCGGTTGTTGTGCGCTTAAAGAGGATTCCTCCTGATGCTCGGTTCGTCCATGTACGTTTGAGATGACAGGAGACGGACTGCGGGACGAGCTCGAGATTTTAGTGCGCTGTCCTCATTAATCACATGACGAGTGTGTTTTCTTTTGCACAGGTGTACTTGTGTCTGCCGAACAGCATGTCTCTGACCGAAGGTCACTGTTTGATCGTCCCTATCCAGCATCACACAGCGGCCACGGGTCTGGATGAGGACATCTGGAGTGAAATACAGGTACAAATGTTGCAAACACGTGCTGGTGTATGTATACTCATTCGTTTGTGCTACAGGCATGAATAATGCATAAGGAACCACCCTGAACACCTTAACAACTCCCTGGCTACCACCTAGAACACCTTAGCAACCCCTAGTAACCACCCAGAACAAACTCACTAGTAACCACCCAGAACATCTTAGCAACTCCCTAACAACCACCCAGAATGCCTTAGCAACTCCCTAACAACCACCCAGACAACCTCCCAGAACAAACTTCCTAGCAGCCACCCAGAACACCTTAGCAATTCCCTAAAAACCACCCAGAACAAACTCACTAGCAACCACCCAGAACACCTTAGCAACTCCCTAGCAACCACCCAGAACAC
>NW_015554124.1:1070833-1077364 GCF_001515605.1 Sinocyclocheilus anshuiensis
ACCTAACAACCACCCAAAACAAACTACCTAGCAACCACCCAGAACACCTAAGCAACTCCCTAACAACCACCCAGAACAAACTTCCTAGCAGCCACCCAGAACACCTTAGCAATTCCCTAAAAACCACTCAGAACACCTTAGTAACTCCCTAAAAACCACCCAGAACAAACTCACTAGCAACCACCCAGAACACCTTAGCAATTCCCTACAAACCACTCAGAACACCTTAGTAACTCCCTAAAAACCACCCAGAACAAACTCATTAGCAACCACCCAGAACACCTTAGCAATTCCCTACAAACCACTCAGAACACCTTAGTAACTCCCTAAAAACCACCCAGAACAAACTCATTAGCAACCACCCAGAACACCTTAGCAATTCCCTACAAACCACTCAGAACACCTTAGTAACTCCCTAAAAACCACCCAGAACAAACTCATTAGCAACCACCCAGAACACCTTAGCAATTCCCTACAAACCACTCAGAACACCTTAGTAACTCCCTAAAAACCACCCAGAACAAACTCATTAGCAACCACCCAGAACACCTTAGCAATTCCCTACAAACCACTCAGAACACCTTAGTAACTCCCTAAAAACCACCCAGAACAAACTCATTAGCAACCACCCAGAACACCTTAGCAATTCCCTACAAACCACTCAGAACACCTTAGTAACTCCCTAAAAACCACCCAGAACAAACTCATTAGCAACCACCCAGAACACCTTAGCAATTCCCTACAAACCACTCAGAACACCTTAGTAACTCCCTAAAAACCACCCAGAACAAACTCATTAGCAACCACCCAGAACACCTTAGCAATTCCCTACAAACCACTCAGAACACCTTAGTAACTCCCTAAAAACCACCCAGAACAAACTCATTAGCAACCACCCAGAACACCTTAGCAATTCCCTACAAACCACTCAGAACACCTTAGTAACTCCCTAAAAACCACCCAGAACAAACTCATTAGCAACCACCCAGAACACCTTAGCAATTCCCTACAAACCACTCAGAACACCTTAGTAACTCCCTAAAAACCACCCAGAACAAACTCATTAGCAACCACCCAGAACACCTTAGCAATTCCCTACAAACCACTCAGAACACCTTAGTAACTCCCTAAAAACCACCCAGAACAAACTCATTAGCAACCACCCAGAACACCTTAGCAATTCCCTACAAACCACTCAGAACACCTTAGTAACTCCCTAAAAACCACCCAGAACAAACTCATTAGCAACCACCCAGAACACCTTAGCAATTCCCTACAAACCACTCAGAACACCTTAGTAACTCCCTAAAAACCACCCAGAACAAACTCATTAGCAACCACCCAGAACACCTTAGCAATTCCCTACAAACCACTCAGAACACCTTAGTAACTCCCTAAAAACCACCCAGAACAAACTCATTAGCAACCACCCAGAACACCTTAGCAATTCCCTACAAACCACTCAGAACACCTTAGTAACTCCCTAAAAACCACCCAGAACAAACTCATTAGCAACCACCCAGAACACCTTAGCAATTCCCTACAAACCACTCAGAACACCTTAGTAACTCCCTAAAAACCACCCAGAACAAACTCATTAGCAACCACCCAGAACACCTTAGCAATTCCCTACAAACCACTCAGAACACCTTAGTAACTCCCTAAAAACCACCCAGAACAAACTCATTAGCAACCACCCAGAACACCTTAGCAATTCCCTACAAACCACTCAGAACACCTTAGTAACTCCCTAAAAACCACCCAGAACAAACTCATTAGCAACCACCCAGAACACCTTAGCAATTCCCTACAAACCACTCAGAACACCTTAGTAACTCCCTAAAAACCACCCAGAACAAACTCATTAGCAACCACCCAGAACACCTTAGCAATTCCCTACAAACCACTCAGAACACCTTAGTAACTCCCTAAAAACCACCCAGAACAAACTCATTAGCAACCACCCAGAACACCTTAGCAATTCCCTACAAACCACTCAGAACACCTTAGTAACTCCCTAAAAACCACCCAGAACAAACTCATTAGCAACCACCCAGAACACCTTAGCAATTCCCTACAAACCACTCAGAACACCTTAGTAACTCCCTAAAAACCACCCAGAACAAACTCATTAGCAACCACCCAGAACACCTTAGCAATTCCCTACAAACCACTCAGAACACCTTAGTAACTCCCTAAAAACCACCCAGAACAAACTCATTAGCAACCACCCAGAACACCTTAGCAATTCCCTACAAACCACTCAGAACACCTTAGTAACTCCCTAAAAACCACCCAGAACAAACTCATTAGCAACCACCCAGAACACCTTAGCAATTCCCTACAAACCACTCAGAACACCTTAGTAACTCCCTAAAAACCACCCAGAACAAACTCATTAGCAACCACCCAGAACACCTTAGCAATTCCCTACAAACCACTCAGAACACCTTAGTAACTCCCTAAAAACCACCCAGAACAAACTCATTAGCAACCACCCAGAACACCTTAGCAATTCCCTACAAACCACTCAGAACACCTTAGTAACTCCCTAAAAACCACCCAGAACAAACTCATTAGCAACCACCCAGAACACCTTAGCAATTCCCTACAAACCACTCAGAACACCTTAGTAACTCCCTAAAAACCACCCAGAACAAACTCATTAGCAACCACCCAGAACACCTTAGCAATTCCCTACAAACCACTCAGAACACCTTAGTAACTCCCTAAAAACCACCCAGAACAAACTCATTAGCAACCACCCAGAACACCTTAGCAATTCCCTACAAACCACTCAGAACACCTTAGTAACTCCCTAAAAACCACCCAGAACAAACTCATTAGCAACCACCCAGAACACCTTAGCAATTCCCTACAAACCACTCAGAACACCTTAGTAACTCCCTAAAAACCACCCAGAACAAACTCATTAGCAACCACCCAGAACACCTTAGCAATTCCCTACAAACCACTCAGAACACCTTAGTAACTCCCTAAAAACCACCCAGAACAAACTCATTAGCAACCACCCAGAACACCTTAGCAATTCCCTACAAACCACTCAGAACACCTTAGTAACTCCCTAAAAACCACCCAGAACAAACTCATTAGCAACCACCCAGAACACCTTAGCAATTCCCTACAAACCACTCAGAACACCTTAGTAACTCCCTAAAAACCACCCAGAACAAACTCATTAGCAACCACCCAGAACACCTTAGCAATTCCCTACAAACCACTCAGAACACCTTAGTAACTCCCTAAAAACCACCCAGAACAAACTCATTAGCAACCACCCAGAACACCTTAGCAATTCCCTACAAACCACTCAGAACACCTTAGTAACTCCCTAAAAACCACCCAGAACAAACTCATTAGCAACCACCCAGAACACCTTAGCAATTCCCTACAAACCACTCAGAACACCTTAGTAACTCCCTAAAAACCACCCAGAACAAACTCATTAGCAACCACCCAGAACACCTTAGCAATTCCCTACAAACCACTCAGAACACCTTAGTAACTCCCTAAAAACCACCCAGAACAAACTCATTAGCAACCACCCAGAACACCTTAGCAATTCCCTACAAACCACTCAGAACACCTTAGTAACTCCCTAAAAACCACCCAGAACAAACTCATTAGCAACCACCCAGAACACCTTAGCAATTCCCTACAAACCACTCAGAACACCTTAGTAACTCCCTAAAAACCACCCAGAACAAACTCATTAGCAACCACCCAGAACACCTTAGCAATTCCCTACAAACCACTCAGAACACCTTAGTAACTCCCTAAAAACCACCCAGAACAAACTCATTAGCAACCACCCAGAACACCTTAGCAATTCCCTACAAACCACTCAGAACACCTTAGTAACTCCCTAAAAACCACCCAGAACAAACTCATTAGCAACCACCCAGAACACCTTAGCAATTCCCTACAAACCACTCAGAACACCTTAGTAACTCCCTAAAAACCACCCAGAACAAACTCATTAGCAACCACCCAGAACACCTTAGCAATTCCCTACAAACCACTCAGAACACCTTAGTAACTCCCTAAAAACCACCCAGAACAAACTCATTAGCAACCACCCAGAACACCTTAGCAATTCCCTACAAACCACTCAGAACACCTTAGTAACTCCCTAAAAACCACCCAGAACAAACTCATTAGCAACCACCCAGAACACCTTAGCAATTCCCTACAAACCACTCAGAACACCTTAGTAACTCCCTAAAAACCACCCAGAACAAACTCATTAGCAACCACCCAGAACACCTTAGCAATTCCCTACAAACCACTCAGAACACCTTAGTAACTCCCTAAAAACCACCCAGAACAAACTCATTAGCAACCACCCAGAACACCTTAGCAATTCCCTACAAACCACTCAGAACACCTTAGTAACTCCCTAAAAACCACCCAGAACAAACTCATTAGCAACCACCCAGAACACCTTAGCAATTCCCTACAAACCACTCAGAACACCTTAGTAACTCCCTAAAAACCACCCAGAACAAACTCATTAGCAACCACCCAGAACACCTTAGCAATTCCCTACAAACCACTCAGAACACCTTAGTAACTCCCTAAAAACCACCCAGAACAAACTCATTAGCAACCACCCAGAACACCTTAGCAATTCCCTACAAACCACTCAGAACACCTTAGTAACTCCCTAAAAACCACCCAGAACAAACTCATTAGCAACCACCCAGAACACCTTAGCAATTCCCTACAAACCACTCAGAACACCTTAGTAACTCCCTAAAAACCACCCAGAACAAACTCATTAGCAACCACCCAGAACACCTTAGCAATTCCCTACAAACCACTCAGAACACCTTAGTAACTCCCTAAAAACCACCCAGAACAAACTCATTAGCAACCACCCAGAACACCTTAGCAATTCCCTACAAACCACTCAGAACACCTTAGTAACTCCCTAAAAACCACCCAGAACAAACTCATTAGCAACCACCCAGAACACCTTAGCAACTCCCTAGCAACCACCCAGAACACCTAAGCAACTCCCTAACAACCACCCAAAACAAACTACCTAGCAACCACCCAGAACACCTAAGCAACTCCCTAACAACCACCCAGAACAAACTTCCTAGCAGCCACCCAGAACACCTTAGCAATTCCCTAAAAACCACTCAGAACACCTTAGTAACTCCCTAAAAACCACCCAGAACAAACTCACTAGCAACCACCCAGAACACCTTAGCAACTCCCTAGCAACCACCCAGAACACCTAAGCAACTTCCTAACAATCACCCAGAACAAACTCCCTTGCAACCACCCAGAACAATCTCCCTATCAACCCCCAGAACGCCTTAGCAACGCCATAGCAACTCCCTAACAACCACCCAGAACTCCAATAAAACACAAATAAAAGACAATTAGGATGCACTTTCTGCCATGTTGTCTCCAACCCACTCACATTATTTAAGTAATAACATGAATATAAACATTTGATTAGCTGATTAATGGATTAAATGAATGACTACTAATGTGCCCTCTCTCTCTCTCTCTCTCTCTCTCTCTCTCTCTTTCTTAGATGTTCAGACGGGCTCTGGTCCGCATGTTCGAGTCTCAGGAGTTGGACTGTGTGTTTTTGGAGACTCATATGAATCCGAAGAGGCACCTGCACATGGTGTACGAGTGTGTGCCACTGCCCAGAGAGCTCGGAGACATGGCACCCATTTACTTTAAGGTAACTTGGAACAAACAGCCTCAAACTGGTGTCACAATAGAGCACAGCAGTGACTGTCCAGTTCTTCAGCGGCCTTGATTCTGAAAGTGTTTTTCCTCTTAATTTTTCCTGTAGATCTTTGTAGGAAAGCTATTTTGAGAAGAGCGTTTTGATAAACATATGCACTGTTACATAATCATTATATTTGTACTTAAAGGGGTCATATAATGCTACATGCACTTTTACAAGTTGTTTGAACTGAAATGTGTGTTGGCAGTGTGTGTACACAACCACCCTAAAATGATAAAAATCCACCCAGTGGTTTTTTGTTAATCTACTAAAATCTTTACCCCTTTCTCAAATCGATCCGATCTCAGATGCCTGTCTGTGTGACGTCACACAGACAGGCCCCTCCCACGATAGTTTGATTGACAGTAGCGTTTCAGCACAGACTGGACTGGCGTCTTACCTTAGCTCCGCCCTGAGTGAGTGAGCTGTCATCAGTCTGCCATTGTTTCACCGCCCGAGCAGATGTAGACAAGAATGACTCCTAAACGATTGAGGTCTTCTGTTGTTGGATGTAATAATGAACATAGCAGTTGTCATTTACTCCCGACATCTGAGCCGCTGAACTCGCAGTGGATTACATTTGTTTTTGAAGGGAATGCGCCCCCGATCTACATAAATGCGTCTATGTTCGCACGAATCATTCGTTATCCAGCTTCACCTACAGAAGAAGTGAGTGTAAGGTTTTTTTAACGAATCTTTGCAAATTACCTTTCCTAATAATGTGCTAATTAGCAAGTTTCACGATGAATGCGGCT
>NW_015554124.1:1078496-1123446 GCF_001515605.1 Sinocyclocheilus anshuiensis
AATGCGTCTATGTTCGCACGAATCATTCGTGATCCAGCTTCACCTACAGAAGAAGTGAGTGTAAGGTTTTTTTTACGAATCTTTGCAAATCGCCTTTCCTAATAATGTGCTAATTAGGAAGTTTCATGATGAATGCAGCTAAAGTAAACAATCCCACAGAGAGCAGCTTGGAAGAGAGGGGCGGGGTCAAAAGAGCTCATTAACATTTAAAGGAAAATGCTACAAATCTGCATGCTCTGAAAAGAGCTGTTTTTGACAGCGTAGTTTGATGACGCCGTGACTGAGTGTGGAATCATGGGAGTTGTCATCTTCATCTCCACAGCCGATGCAATCCGACGGGACTCGGGCAGAAATCATGGATTTCTCATTCATGGATGAGCTAAGGATTTATTAACGTAGTAGAATGAAGCAGGGTGAGGCTGAAAGCCGTCGAAGCGAAACGAGGTGCTGAACGAGCGTGACACACGGCTCGAATCGGTCTATTCGGAAATCGAGGGGTTATGACGTCTTTGGCAGGCGACACAATGACACTATGGAAACGGTCCGTGTCACTAGTTAAAATTGCTTATTTCTCTGGATTTAAACATTCTTCGAAACATTTGGGATAGTGTAAGTACACAAGTCAGCAAAATATATAACACTGTTCTAGTGGTTTTTGGATATTTTAATAAAAAAATCTTACATATTGTGCCTTTAACATGTTGTCTTCATTTTTAAATGAAAGTTTGAATATGACAGCCACCATTTAAATGTTTATGTAATAAATTGGTGTTAATTTTGTAATGAAATAGTTCATATAAAACTGCATTTGAAATGTTTGTACAACTCAGTTTTTATTTGAGTATTGATTATTAAATACATTTTTTAATTAATTGATTCTAAACTCTAAACACCTTAGCAACCTTATAGCAATGCCCTAATAACCGTTTAGAAGACCTTATCAGTGGCATAGCAACCACACAGAACACTATAGCAACTCCCTGGCAACCACCCAGAACACCTTAGCAACAGCATAGCAATACCCTGGCAACCACCCAGAACATCTTAGCAACAACAAAACGACATCACAGAACACTTTAACAGCCAAACAGCAATGCCCTGGCAACCACATAGAACACTTTAGCAACTTAGGTTTAACTGAAGTTTAAGTAACTGCTTAAAACACTGTAGCGACTACATAGCAGCAGCACTTTAGCAACCACACAGCAATGCCTTGTCAACCAGCCACAACACCTTAGCAACGCCCTGGCAACCACCCAGAACTCCTTAGCAACTTCATAGCAATGCCCTAGTAACTGCTTAAGATGCCTTAGCAACTGCATAACAACAACACTTCAGAAGCCAAACAGCAATGCCCTGGCAACCACCCACAACACCTTAGCAACAGCATAGCAACACCCTGGCAACCACCCACAACACCATAGCAACAAACCAGAACACCTTAGCAACCGCATAGCAACACCTCAGCAACCACCTAGCAATGACGCAGAACACTGTAGCAACTGCAGCAATCGTTTAGCCATCTTGGTTCTCAGTTAAAAGTAAACTTTCATTTCGATATTTCGTAAAAAAAAAAATTATTTTGGTGTATCATTAATCATTTTAAAAACCATTTGCTCAATGAGGAAAATTAATAGGATTTTTACTTGTATAATTCTATAAATCTGACTGATCAGCATTAAAAAAAAAAAACTTCTACTGTGTGTGTGTGTGTTCAGAAAGCCATAATGGAGTCGGATGAGGAATGGGCCATGAATAAGAAGGTTGTGGATCTCTCATCCAGAGACATCAGACAAGCTGTGAGTTTTTTTCTGTTTTCTCCTGATGTTTTTTATTCTTCCTCCTCTCTCTCAGTGTTTGACGTCGCTCGTGTTTTCTCAGGTTCCTCGCGGGTTGCCGTACTTCTCCGTGGATTTTGGATTGCAGGGCGGATTTGCGCACGTTATCGAGAACGAGCAGAAGTTCCCGCACTATTTCGGCAAAGTAAGTCTGACACTAGTCTTATTGTGAAGCTTTACAAACAAGCAGAGCAAAACGGGATTTTTTTAAAGAGGTGAACTGCCTCTGTTTTTTATTTTCTAGTGTTCTCCGAGGTCCACTTATAATGTTATTTTTACATAAAAAAACATCATAGTTTAGAAGTAATAGGCTATTTTCTGTCCTGTTTTTAAACCCCCCTCATCAGAACGCTCTGTTTGAATAGGCGTGACGGATTGTAGACTCGGAAGTAAACTCCCACTGCTATGATTGGCTAAGAGTATGTTTGACAGGTACATTCCTCATCGATGGACGCTGCTGTGATTTAGGTTAAAACCGCATAAATGCTCAGTAGATATTAAACGATCTGTTTAACAGACAAAGCAATAGTGATCAGTTACTCACACTTGTGTGTTGCGACATTACTGTCGGATCCAATATAGTCAGAACAGCATCGCCTTTTTTAATCTTTCTGAAAATCCCGTGTCGAATTGTGCCTTGTTTGTAAACGAATCTGCGGTAAAATGAAGTGAACAAAAGACTGTGTTCTTACTGACGCGGTCTGGATCTTCATAAAAATAAAGTTCATTCACTCTTTCCTAATGTTGGGATCAGAAGGAAGGCAATGCAGACACTGTTCTTCCACAACTTGGCACTGCACAGCATCTTGTTGTTGCTCTTCAGAGCATCTTTATCGTTTGGTTTCTGTGTAGACCTGCGCCTCTCTCATAAACACTACATGTGTGAATCAGTGGGCGGGGCTAAACAGACAGCGATGTAGAAGCAGGCGTTGATCATCTTCTGCGGAGGCAGAGTTTATCCACACTATTACATCATAGAGTAGAACATTCCAAAAGCGGTCGTTTTGGCAGACTGGCTTCAATATAAGCTGTTTTTAGAATAACGAGAAAGTTTTGAGTTCTGAAACTTACAGGATGTTTTTATAGAACAATGACCAAGGGAATTTTGATTTCTCAGTTCATGACCCCTTTAAAATCACACTTTAAATCACTCAGCAGATCAAATCTCAGTCAATATCTCAGCATATTGACTGAGATTTGTTCTGTCTCCATCAGGAAATCCTGGGCGGGATGCTGGACCTGGAACCGAGACGATGGCGGAAACCGATACGTGAGAATTTCGACGACCAGCGTAAGAAGGTTCTGAAGTTCGCTCAGTGGTGGAAAGCGTTTGACTGCACTAAAACCGACAGCTAGACACTGAGACGGTGCGCTTCCTCAACTCTATAGAGATTTTTCCGTACTTGAATTGTAATTTTAGAGGGCTTGTCATGTGTACATGGCTCTAGTATCTAAAGTAAAATGTCTAGAAAATAGTCATTGAAACCAGGCATGCTTTATCTGGTCTGAAGATTTTTATGGGACCCTTTTCATGTTTCACATCTAGGTAAATGTTTTGTTTTTTTAATTAAATATCAACCCAGGAAATATTTGGTTTTCTCTTAAATATAATACCTGCTCTCGTCCAGTGTTGATGTAAATCATGTTTTCCTGAGCAATTAAACTCAGAATAAAATATTACAAGACCTCCAGCCGCTCAGCTGATTATGTGCTCTGGCTTTATAAGCTGATTATGTTTAGATGACGTCTCGCTCCTCGTTCCTGTGAACCTGACCTTGAGTTCACCCTGAGCACCGATCATCTGTGGGGTGATGTTGTTTAATTTAGTGAAAGAAAGAAATCTATTTTGTTTTTATAACTATATTTTAGGCTGTGCTAACATGCACATTAAACTCTTATGTTGCAAATGAAGTTTCTTAAAGAAATCTGCTTTAAAAAAAAACATTAAAGAATTCAAATTTGCATTGCATAGAAGACAAAACACCACAAAAATATTTCGTTCTGAGAAAAAACAGAATTGCAAGCTATAAAATTACATTTGCAAGATATAAACTTGCAATTTTGAGAAAAAAATCAGAATTCCAAGATATTAACTTTTTTTCTCCTGCAATTCAGTTTATATCTCAAAAAAAAAAAATGTAATTGCGACTTCTTAGCTCACAAGTAATTCTATGTAAAATTTCACAGAAGTAAATGTAAAACGTTTTTTTTGTTTGTTTTTTTTACATTTTGCAGTTCTGAATTTTTTTTCTCATAATTCTGATTACATATCACAATTCAGTTCAAAATAAAATTCAATTCAAATTTCACAAAACTTCTGGCACTTTTTCTTGCAGTTGTGAGTAAATCTAACACACTTTTCTTCTAAGGATTGCAAGTTAACAAACTCAGCATTGTGCGAGATAAACTCAGAACTGCCAGAAAGAAGTCATTATTTATTAAACGTTTTAATTTTTTTAACCAAACAAGCTTTCATAAAAAAAAGACAATCATGTAAAGGTAACTTTGCTCGTACAGTTATAAGCATGATTTGTATTTTATGTAATTGCATGAGGAGAGCAGCTGTTGTGTTGGGGTCAGAATGACAATAGGACTCGGTCTGTAACAGCAGACGAGCTGATGTTTTATGAGGGTGTTAAACAGCACTATCACAGATCGCTCAGGGTCACAGGTGACGGTGGAAGTCATGGTGGCGTGACCTCACAGCTGCTGTAATGTGAGTGTTTTATTGTTCATTCATGTGGCATTACAGACATTAACACACACACACAAATAATTACAACACGGATTTGCACAATTTGTCACGAAGTGCTACACAGACTGGCAGCATGAAGATCTCCATTCCATTTACAATGGAGGCATTTCTCCAGTAAATGTCACACACAGGTAACACAACTAATAAACAACAGTTATGTAAGATAAGTTCTAGATTGTGTATGTGAATTTTGCTAAATGTGAGTAATTTGAGCAAATCTGATTATATAATTAACGAGCTATACAATTTATTTGTAGATACTTTTGCCCCAGTCTTTATCTTAATTCATTAATGCTTCTTTTTGTAATCTTACATCAAAACAAAATGAAATAATAACAAAATGATTACAAATGTAATGAGTAAGTATATAGATATATTTGTGCATATTGTCTATAATACTGTGTATATGATAGCAAAACAGCAATTGTACTAAATGGCAAGTAACACTTTCTAATCTTGATTAACAAAAACATTTATATAATCAGATTATAATTATGTAATCAGATTTGTGGTCCCACTTATTTCAGTTGGTATGAAATTAAAATTCAACCTATTTTCTAAATGCATGTCATAGGATCGTATTGTCTTATTTTGGACAAATCCATGTATATATATATATATATTTTTTTGTATTCTTATTTTCCACACACACACATATATACAGTATATACTGTGTGTGTATATATATATATATATATATATATATATGTGTGTGTGTGTGTGTGTGTGTATACATATATGTGTGTGTGTGTGTGTGTGTGTATTATATATATATATAAATATATATATAAAAAAATGTTAGGATCATAATTTTTATTAAAAACGTCTAGAATCATGACTTTAAAACCCCCAGTCATACAGGCAGTTCTCAATCAATTCCTGATGAATAAAATCAACTGAATTACTAAAATAATGATTTCCAAACAGGTTTCCACACAGGTCCTCCAAATACCAAGTCCTAGTGTTTTTGCTTGTTTTAATGGCCCCAAAAGCCCAAAACAGCACAAATAGCATGAAGTGAGTGGCAGGACTATCAGTTCTTGAACAATTGCTCATGGAAACTTGTTTGTAAACAGTTATTTTTACAATTCTGCTTGCTTTTGGCACAGAAATGACATGCTTTATCTTTAATGATTAATTTGAATCCACTTGCTTAGACTGTCATTGTATTCATGCACAATGAATGTTAAATAATGTTTTTTCAGTATGTTTTGAATTTGTATTTTTTTAATTTTTTTTTACAAATGGCACTGTGTTAGTTTATTTATACGCACTCAGACAGACACAAGGCTGTTCCCGTGTTAATATGTGAACAAAAACAGGAAGAACGGGGAAAGTGGGTCAGACTCAGGAGCGGAAAGAGGGATGCTGGGAGAAGAGAGAAGGACTAAAAGAGAGGAGAGAGAAGAGAAATATCCGGAAGGCATCGGAGGGAGAGAGAGACGCACACAGTCTTCAACCTTCACTCCTGCTAACATGACCTGACTGTCTGTGTCTGTCTCTCTCTCTCTCTCTCTCTCTCTCTCTCTTTCTCGAGGACCTGCGCTCTCTCTTGCATTGTGGATGAACAGAGCACTGTCTGTGAAGGGTTTTAATTATCCAGGTCAATGTAGCATTCAAATACACATGCTTTTGAAATATTTAATATGTGGTGTTAAACATTATATTATTATAATTAAAGAAATTTAGAGAAATGCAGCATTGCGTCACTTGCTCACCAATGGATCCTCTGCAGTGAATGGGTGCCGTCAGAATGAGAGTCCAAACAGCTGATAAAAACATCACAATAATCCACACCACTCCAGTCCATCTGTTAACATCTTGTCAAGTGAAAAGCTGTGTGTCTGTAAGAAACAAATCCATCATTAAGACAGTTTAACTTTAAATCTCTTCCGGCTGAGTCCATAACGCTTCCTCCAGTGAAAAAGCCCATCTCCTATTGTCTCACATCAAAATCCACACACATATTTGTTTAGAGCTGTTTTGGCTTGTAAACGCTGCTTGATCTGTGCAGATTTCTTTCCTGATTCAGACCAGAACACGTTTTCACTGGAGGAAGTGTTATTATGGATTATGGACTCATTGATGGATTTATTTCTTACAAATATGCAGCTTTTGTCTTCTCCAGATGTTAACTGATGCACTGGAGTGGTGTGGATTATTGTGATGTTTTTATCAGCTGTTTGGACTCTCATTCTGACGGCACCCATTCACTGCAGAGGATCCATTGCTGAGCATAGAATTGTAGTCTTTCTGCTGAAATTGAATCATAATTGAATCATCTCTTTAATTCTCATTCATGCCCTTGACAACAGCACATGTGAGTGCAAAAATGTTGGTCACGAGATTCCTAAGGTGCTTTTGTCCATCTACTTAATTATTGTTTTCGCCCCTTTTCATTTAATTATTGTAAACAAAAAATGTCTGCATCACTCCAAAACATGCTTCTTTAATTGGGCTTTTCACACCTACATCACAAAGCACCCAGAATTAATTACACATTTACCTAAATTCTGATTAATACAGGCCTGTTTCGATTTCTAGATAACGGGATGTTAGAATAATTCTCAGTGCATGCCATTACAACATGGTCAGTGTAACCTAAAATCTGTGATTACATCTGTGAAAAAAGGGATTACAGTGCCTATACTTGCAATGTTTAATACGGCCACTGTGATATAAAGTGTGAACAACATTGCTTTGCATGCTCTCTCTCTCTCTCTCTCTCTCTCTCTCTCTCTCTCTCTCTCTCTCTCTCTCTTAGGGGGGTGTAGAGGCTTTTTGCTTTATGTTAACCGATTGGCTGTTTCTTAGTTCTGTGCGCGCTGTACGGTGGAATAGTCTATTTCTCTTCTTTACGCGCATCTGGACGCGACTCTCCCCGCGTCAAACCCGATCATGAGGTCTCCGGGGGTCTTCATCGGTCTACGGAGCTGCTGGGTCACCGACGGGATCCGGTAATACGAACACCCCTCTCTATCCCACCCCACGCCCACGCGGACAGAATCTGGGTTTTGCGCACTTGGCGCTGCTGCTGCATTCACTCTGCCGCGCGCGTACCGGTTCCGCGATGGTTCTGTGTCGCCTGCGCGTCTGATGAGTCCGCCAGCACCGGCAGCAGCATGTCCTCGCGGAAGATCTCCTCCGAATCTTTCAGCTCCATGGGCTCGGACTACCTGGAGAGCCCCGGAGAGGACGGAGAGTGCCCGTTCTCGCGCGTCTTCTGGAACGGCAGGAGCCCCGTGGAGACGCTCTCGTGTCCGTTCGAGGACGCGGCCGTCAGCAGGAGGATCGCCCGGCGTAAACGCGTCAATCTGGACTCTCTCGGGGAGAGTTTGAGACGCCTCACCTCACCGACGGTACCGAGCCTTACCTTACAAATTTACATTCAATTCAACATATGTGTGTGTGTGTGTTCATCTGCAAAAACACATAACTCGGTTTTAAACAATTTTCAAAAATCATGTTTTTTCATTGTGCGTTCCAATTAATCTCAATCAAACTCCAGTTGGGTTATTGTGATTAAGTAAAAATAACTAAAAAATACAGCTAACTAACACAATAAATGACAATAAAAACATGATAACATAACAAAAAACATGATTTTGTATGTATATATACAGACAGCACTTAGTGGCTTTTGCATCTGAACTCTTCATATATATATATATATATATATACACACACACACACACACACACACACACACACAGATGTGTTCTTAACTGTCTATCCACACACACAAATACACATGTACATATACGCAGATGTGCTCCTGCTGTTTTCTCTTCAGAAACTCGGTGTATAATGTACATATTTATAGATATATATGCAAATATATGTGGGTGTTTATATAAAAACATAATGTATATATTACTATAAATATATAATTGATGCACATCAATGAAGAGAAAACAGTGTGATAGAATCTAGTGTATGTGTATATATGTATATACTGTATACACACATTACAGTAAATACTATATGTAAATGATGCTAGAGAGAAAATGGTATATGTGTGTGTGTGTGTGTGTAAATATATATATATTAAAATCAAAGATGATATATGTTTGTGTATAGATCGATGGATATATGGTGTGTAGGATATTTTAAGGCATAAAGCACGTTTTCCTGTTAAAAAAATAAAAATTATACAATAGACTTATAGTATAGATAAATAGATGGATTGGTGGTATCTATCTATCTATCTATCTATCTAGGGTTGAGAATATATATGAACTATCACTAGTGAAATACATCCACTCTCTCTAACCATTTACACCGGTAGTCTAGATGCAGTTAGAGTACTGATGATGATGATGGATTTGACTCGGTGCGTGAGAGCGGATTATACGGCTCGTAAATCTCCTCCGAACAGCAGAACCGGTGGCAGTGCAGATGTCTGAGAGCCCGATCCCTCACACCGTCTTATATTCATAGAGTGTGTGTGTGTGTGTGTGTGTGTGTGTGTGAATGGAGAATCAATGTAGAGCATGCTGTGGTTGTTCAGGTCCTACTGTGTTGTGTGTGTGTGTGTGTCAGCATGTATACATATTCATCATGTGTAGAGCAGAAGAGTGTGCGTGTGAAAGGGCAGGATAACTTCTCGGTACACTGGTCCCTGGTGCGTTTTGTCTCAAAGAAACACACACACTGTACCGCAGAGCTGCGATAGCACATGCATCTCTGCATCAGAATGTTCTTGTCCTGAGATTCACTCCAGTGGATTTACTGTGTGTGTGTGTGTGTGTGTGTGTGTGTGTTGTACTAGGCACTTGACAATGTGGTTCATAGCAAACCAACTGCTCCAATGGCATAAATCCAGAATGTGTGTGTGTGTGTGTGTGTGTGTGTGTGTGTTTTAGCTGGATTATATGTAAAACACTCAGACCAGCTGTATACTGACATAAATCCATGTTTTTTTATGCACTGGTCAGTTTTGAGATTTTTGCGTATTTAGCTTCCTTAACATGTCTTCTTTCAGACTAGCGTAAAGAAAACATCCAAAACACACATTTAAGTGTTTATTTTATTACACTTTATCTGTTTGCATCTGTAGATTTCAATTACAATACACATCTTTACATGCATGTAAATTCTCTCTTAAAACTTTATTGTTGAATAATTTTTTTTAACATTTTACAATAAGCTTTCACTTGTTAACATTAGTTAATGACATCAGTTAACATGAACTAACAATTAAAAAAACTTCTAAAGCATGTAGTTAAAGTTAATTCCAACATTTACAAAAATATTAATAAAATCAGATGTTGGATTGGTTAATATTTAATGGACCTGAGCTGACATGAGCAAACACTACTGTTAACTAATGAAACCTTGCTGTAAAATATTACCATTTTTTGTCAACTACAGTGTTATGTACACTAAAAGAAATTTGGTGTAAAAACAACTTTCATTTCTCAAATTGCTAGTAAATTTTACAATTAATTACAAAGAAATGGCACGTAACATTTAATTATGCATGTTATTTAGAAGGAGAATGACTGAAATTGTATTTTCATGAATCCAGTAAAAAATTACTTAACTTCAATTTTTGTTTACCGTGTACACACACACACACACACACACACACACAAATTCTCACTCGGAAATTACTAGTAAATTTTACATTTAATTACAAAGAAACAGCAAAACACAATTAGCCTAAACAAAATTTTGAAGTAGAAAGACTAAAATAGTATTCTTGTAAAACATACTCCAGTAATCTGTTTTATTTACAACTTTAAAAAATATTATTTATATTTATTTATGTATGTATTTATTTATTTACAGTGCAAGACAGGTTGTTTAACTATGACATCAGCATCGTCTGATCATCAGTATTTTCTGTAGTTTTCACTCACAGCAGCGGATTATGTTTGCATGTCAGTTAAATTTGGGGATTAGACAAAACAAATGTTCACTGAACGCACACTAACACGCTCTTTAGAAGATAACATTGATCCTTTGTTTTGTGTGTGTGTGTGTGATAGAGATTTACACTGAGTTTATAGAGCTCTGCAAACAATAAAAAACTCTGTTGCAGAAGCTAGCCAACTGCCTACATAGACAACATTTTAGGCAACATATACTCCTCCTGATGCAAAGACTGATCCCAAAGTGACTTCATGATGCTTTCTATAACTAGTTTAAGTCGAAATCTAAGATATTGTTGCATGAAGGCAATCCCAACATGCATTGCAGCAATGCTTTTGAAAGAGGTCTTATCAAACATACAGTAAAAACAGTAATATTGTGAAATATTATTACAATTTCAAATAACTGTTTTCTACTTGAATATATATTAAAATGTAATTTATTTCTGTGATCAAAGCTGAATTTTCAGCATCATTACTCCAGTCTTCAGTGTCACATGATCTTCAGAAATTATTCTAATATGCTGATATGCTGCTCAAGAAACATTTCTGATTATTATTCATGCAGTTTTGTCATTCAGTCATCTTTTGTGGAAACTGTGATGCTTTTTATTTTTCAAGATTCGTTGATGAATAGAAGGTTCAAAACAACAGCATTTATTTGAAATAGAAATCCTTTGGAACATTATAAATGTCTTTATTGCTCATTTAATGCATCCTTGCTGAATAATAGAAATAATTTCAGATGACTACACAAAGAATGAAGAAAATGAAGCCACTTTAAAGACCAGAAAGATTAGTATTATTTTCACAACAATCAAGGTAATTTGCCCTCACCTTCTCATTACCATAATGCGTTTGATTATAATTCTTTTAGTATAAATCAGATTTAATTTCTCCAGAGAGAGAGAGACTGCTGTGAGATCACTAAAGCAGATTTGGCCAGGTAAAGCTGGATTTGAGCTATTAAGAGCTTTCCTGAAATGAGGAGGATTTTGATTGGAATATTGTTGCCGTGGTAGCGTGATAAAGGCAGTTGATTGGATAAGGCTTAAGGGTGTATTCTATTACAGGTAGATCAGCACTGTAAATCCCTTTAAAAAGCGCCAAATCACACAAACACGGCACAAACAGACAAATCCAATAGAGACTATCGGTTTACCATCACCTTTTACTCCATTCACGAAATGGAGAACTTAGTTTAATTAGTTAGAACTTAAACTGCAGCTCTGTGCAACTTATTACTGAAAAAAGTGGCGTAGAAACAATTTTCAGAATCAGAAATTGCTAGTAAATTACACAATTACAAAGAAATGGTAAGTAACACATTGAAACAGTAAAGTAGTATGTTCTTGTTAAATATAGTATTCCAGTTATTTTTGTTTTACTTACAACTTCGAAAAAAAAACATTTTTACAGTCATTTTTAATAGGCTATGTGCAGCCAAAGAATCAGGCATCAATGAATTTCCATTGAGAAAATACTTGTTTTGTTTTTTTAAGCAACTGCATGTATTTTTATTTTATTTTTTGACTTTGGAACCTCCTACAGTTAAGCGATTGGAATCCACTGTCGTAAATATAGGCCTACCACTGTCGTAATTACAGCGGTTGTACCATAGACTGTACACGTGCATTTGTTATTGCCATAAACCAATCCGTTCTTTTCGCGGAATTTCGTACCCGCTCGTCAAACTTACACACTCCCAGAAAAGATGTTTGGGGAAGAGTGTGAAAGTTTTGAAACTGAAATTTCAGTAAAAAAAAAAAAAATACATACAGTTGCTTTAACTTTTGATTTTGTTGTGTCTGGTGTCTTTTAAATCCGTTTAAATTAGATCCCGCCAAAGGAGCTCTCCAAGCAGAGCAGTGTTTGGACAAGTGCGATGAGAATGCTGTTGTTTACCAGTTCAGTCGTTTCTTACTCGTGAATCTGTGTCGAGCAACTTCTGACTGCATTGTTATTCTTCTTTTTAGACCCAGACAATTCAGCTGGCCCTGCAGAGAACAGTGGAGTTTTACAGACAGAGGGAAATAAGGTACATCCATAATGTCTTAGAGAAATTAGACATAATTTATGTCTCAGTTGTTTCTCCTAGACAGTAGCCTATTGAGAAAATAGTTTCAGATCTCAACAGCATCTCAAATTATACCAACACTAAAGTCTGCAATCAAAAAGACAAGTCTAAATATGAACTTAGACGTATAATCACCTTATTTTTAATGTAAGGCTGGCCGCGGCAATTAGTGACTTGAATGTGCGGGACTTCCGGTCTCATTCCATTCAGTTATTTGACCTGTAGAAAAACTGTTATGCTGCTTGATATTGCAAATTGGTATTTGTTATCATATAATTTTTATGTATTTATTAGTAGTGTAGTTTTACTCTTTATTGCACACTGTTATTCTAGTCATATCTGTAGCGAATGAATCGGAAGTGTCGCACATTCACAGGACATTGTTTACAATGTTTACAAAACCCTTGTTATTGCAAGATAAGGTGGATGCTCTTACAATACTGTATTTTCACACCAAATTCACATTTAAAACGAATTTAATTTCCTGTGATGCAAAATAATAAAACAAAGTAACCAATTTTGAACACTAGATCTAATTATATAGTTTCAACGTTTTAGGTTTTTGTCAAAAGTTGGTGTTTGTAAAATGTGTGCTGTTTTCTTTACAAGAAATGAGAATACGTTTTGAAATTTTGTACAAATGTGATGACATGCATTATAAAGCAAATCTCACCTGACTTAAAAAAAAAAAAAACATATATATTTTTTTAGCTCAAATCGTATGTATTATTGTTGGACGGTTTTTCATTTAAAGTTGAATATAAAAGTATGTCTAAATTTATCCTCATACAATACACTCATGTAAAACAATACGATATAGCAAATCTCAACTGCCTGATTTTTTTTTTGTCTCAAAATGTAACTATACTATCATCTAGCTCTTTATGTAAAGTTAGATGTATTAGCATGTCCGACTTTATCTGCATGCATACAGTATATTTACGTACAGCGATATATATACTACATAGTAACTATAGTATTATCACCCAGCTCCAATCTGCTAAATGTGACTAAAAGACTTTAAGATATGAATATGTTAAAAATGTTAACATCATGATTTTCTGTTTTGAAGCATTGTGTATTGTGAATAATGCTATACAAATAAATTTGACTTGACTTGACATGCAAACATTTAGAAGTGAGACTTAAGAGTCCAAATACTTTTTTGGGTTTCATTTATTTCTATTTTTATTCATCCATAGGAAGTTGAAATGCAAATTTAAATGGATGAAATTAAGACCTTCAGTTCTCCTCAGATATGAACTCTAAGCTATAATATTTTCTTTTGATATTTTGGTTACCCTTTTATCTACTCACACCCTGGTAAATGTTAATCAAACTCTCTTTCTCTTGCAGTGGACAAGAGTTTGTAGGAAGCTTGTCAGATGAGCAGAAGTGTTTGTTTGAGCATTCTCGCTGTGACAGCCAGACTGACATCTCAGGAATACTGAAATACACAGCAACTATTTTAGGTAAGTACAAACTAGGGCTGCTCAATCAATCGAAGAAATCAAAATCACAATATGACCTTGTGGAATTATTCAAACTTAAAATGCTGCAATTTAATTTAATACATACAGTATATGTCATGCATGCCTCAGAGTAATATTCTGTATGCACTTTGCATACGCAAGCATGCATGGAACTTTTTATATTGTTTCAGTATTTGAATTTAGATTTTTGTCTGCAAAGTGGTTCACTTTAAGCATGCAATGACAACATAAAGTGCATCATTTTGCATCGTAAATGCAATATTTCTCATGATTTTTGACCAAATCGTGCAGCTGTGGTGCGCACACACACGAAACGGCAAAACTTTGACCTCAATACACACTCACTGACACTTTCCTAAAAACTCCCTCCATTGCTGCAGTCTCCATTCCCGAGCTTGTTGCTAAGATACTAACTCTGCCATCCCTAACGAGAACACGTTTATAAATAAACCGCAATGAGCCATTTGAACTGAGCCCTACCCAGCTAAACCTACTGCGCATCTCGCGTTTATGCAGCAGAGCCGCAGCGTTTCACGACGCGCTTGTGCTGCAGCGATTGATTATTTTGGTAATCGATGGTTTCGCTGGGGGCCAGACCTTTAAACTTTCCATCTTTATGTAAAAGCATGTTTATAAACCAGATAGTTCTGCTAAATACAGATCGCATGAGTCGTGTTCATTCCGATGTAAATGTCAGTAATAATCTGTGACTGTATGTTACATGTTAAAACGCAATGCTGCTACATTTATTAAAGCAATAATCCACTCGACGACATGCTATATTACCTCTCAAGTGCTGCATTGCTTTTACTCAAAGGTTACTGCATAATACAAATATTAATTCATTTAAATATAGGCTACACCACTGTTCAAATGTTTGGGGTTGGTAAATTTTTTTCATGTTTTTAATAAGAAGTCCTCTTATGAAGTCTCTTAAGCTTGTTTCTACTATGGAAAAAAAAATGTAAAAGGTAATTGCGACTTTTTATCTCTCACTTCTGACACACTTTTTTTTATCTCACACTTCTGCAATTGTGAGTTTACATCTCGCAATTCAGAATTGTTTTTCCTCTGAATTTTTTTCCTCTAAAGTTTATATCTCGCAGTTCTGATTTTTTTTATTCCACCACGGAAATGACAACTTTTTGTGTCACAATTCAGACTTTTTTCTCGCATTTGCAAGTTTACATCTAACAGTTGAGTTTCTATTTTAGAATTATGAATTCAGAATTGCGAGAGCAAAAGTCAGAATTGTTAGATAAAAAGTTGCAATTACATTTTTATGTTTTTTTAAATCCAATAATAGAAACAAGCTTCCATACTTCTGCTCACCAAGGATTCATTTATTTGATCAAAAATACAGTCAAAACAGTAAAGTTATGATGTATTATTACACATGATATTAATATGCTGATTTGCTGCTGAAGAAACATTTCTGATTATTATCAGTGTTGAAAACGGTTGTGCTGCTCAGTATTTTTGTGGAAACTGATACATTTTATTTTTCAGGATTCTTTGATGAATAGAAAGTCCAAAATAACTTTTGTATATTTATAAATGTCTTTACCGTCACTTTTGATCAATTTAATGCATCCTTGTTGAACAAAAGCAATAATTTCTTAAAAATAATATTAATAATTTAACAAATAATTAAATTATAATGTATTATTATTATTAGTGTTAATTATTTATTTTTAAAAATCTATTTTGAACAGTAATGTATTTTTTTAAATTAAAAGATTATTAAGCAAATTGATCATTTTTTGCATTATTTTTCACAGGCGTGGACTTTTCCGACATCCGTGGCCGATTTGGGGAGGAATTCTTCGGTTTGTGCCTGGAGGAGAACGAGAGGGTTCTGCGAGCTCTCGGAGGAAACCTGCAGGACTTCTTCAACGGTTTCGACGCACTTCTAGAACACATCAGAACGTCCTGCGGCCGCCGAGCATCGTCCGAGGCTCCTTCTTTCCTATGCAAAGACGCTCCTCAGGAGAGCGAAGAGACGAACGCGGAGAGCGACGTGGGACGGACTCTCCTCCTCCACTGCTTCAACCCCGATCCTACTGTGGGCGTGGCCATGCCGGGCTTAATCCGGGCCGCCGCCCGTCGCATCTACCAATCGGACGTTTCGGTGGAGGAAGCTCCTCCCACGTGGCTGCACACGGCCAATGAGGACGGCGAGCTCTCGACGGACTCCTCCCCCTCTTCATCCCCATCTCCGCCCTCGTCTTCATCTCCTGCCTGTTTGTCCTTCCTCATTCGAGAGGTTCGGACTCAACCCGCATCCTCGTCGTCGCACACCGCCGCCACATCTCGCCAGCTGTCGCGCTCGCCGCTGGATTTGCGCATCGGTCTGAGCACGTTTTGCCGGGCCTTTCCCTTTCACCTAGTTCTGGGACCCAACATGGAGGTCCTGCAGGTCGGGGAGGGGCTTCGGAAACAGGCCAAGAGCGACCAGCACCGGACGCTCACCTTCAGCAACAGCTTTGAGCTGGTTTCTCCCAGAATCCCCTGCTCCTTCCAGAACATTCTGCTCCGGCTGTCCACGCCGTTCACCATTCGTACACGACCTGACGGGTCGGCACTCGACAGCAGAGAGAAGGTAAGAGAAGTAGTTTGGTAAATGATGTGAATTTGTGTTTGTTTAGGTGCGAAACATGCTCTTATTAAAGGGGTCATATGATGATGCTAAAAATAACATTGTTTTGTGTATTTGGTGTAATGCAATGTGTTGTTATTATTATTATATTCTAATTTGTTTGGCTTCCTAAAACACCAGTGTGAATGTAATTTAGATTGAGACAGTAGGGTTGAGTCCCCTTTAAAGACTTTTTTCTGACTTAAGTTTTCTTAGTTAAGAACATAGGCTGCAGCTCTTAATTTTGAACTCACAAAGTGCATTGGATAGAATAATGTAACTTTAAAATATAAAAAATTTTCATTTGTACTTCATTTGTCTTTTTTTCTTTTTAAATATTGCAATAAATATCTTATCGTGAGATTTTGATATCGTTACATCCCTAGTTTACGCGGTTTAAGATAAAAAAAAACGTACATTATTGTAGCTCCTCTCGCTTTCTGAAGCGCGTCAATTTTTACAAAGCTCATCATTCTGAAAAGTGCGGTGTGCTCTGATTGGCCAGCTATCCAGTGCGTTGTGATTGGCCGAATACCTCAAGCGTGTGACAGATGACAAATGTTACACCGCTTACCATATATGGAAACACAGCGACTCCACGACATGGCGGCGACAACAATACTACAGCGAAAATAAAAGTTACGCCTTCTTTCTTTGCGTAAACATTTGGGCGGCATTATGCAAATCTTCCCACATCGTTACGTAGATATGTGGGGGCGTGTTAGAACGAGGCGTTTTAGGTAGGTGTGGCTGACTCTTAACTTTTATAAAGAATATATTTTTGGATTTGAGACTTTAGTCTTTGCAACTTTAGGGATCTTATCTATTCACGAACAGCTTGTAACACTCCAAAGACAAAGGAAAACTTGAAATCGCATCATATGACCCCTTTAACTCAACAGCATGTGCTGCCCAATGCTTTCAGCTCAACAACTGTCCAGCTATGCTATTACACCCCAAGTCTAGGGAACAAGAAGGGCATAATAGAAATAGGATTGGTGATGGATTCCCAAACAAATTAAAGAAGAAATCGGTCAGGAACCAAACAAGCACACCATTTACTTAAAACAAAAACTGTTATGATTAGTAAAGGAGAACAAGAGGGAAAGAAAGAAACAGAGCAGTACAATACAACAAAAGGAAATACCAACAGAAACGCTCTCGTAACATATGCTAATTGAAGCTACGTCATATTTTAGTCAGCAATAATTTGACCAAATACATGTTTTGTTTTGTTTTTAACTCTGATTCAGACCGTTTTGCAACCCGCTTGAGCTAAAAAATTATTCATTCAGAATTTGTGAAAAAAAAAAAAATTATTATTGAAATAAAGCTTAAAAAAAAAGAATATAGAAGTTGAAAAAATTAAAGTAATTTTTGAAATGTTGCCTTGGCAACTAAAATAAGTTTTAAGTTGAAGTACTAAAATTACTTGAAATATTGAAATGCATTTTTGTTAATTGAAATAAAGATAAAATATCAATATTATAAAAACCTTAAACTAAAAGTACATTTTCTGAAATGTAGCTATGGCAACTAACTGAATTAAGTTAAAAATGACTAAAATTGCTAACTTAAATATTTATGAAATTAAACTATTTAGAAATATTTGTGTTTCTCTAGGTCTGAAACACCCCTTTGTTCCTTATTTTTTGTTAACCCAACAACACTGAGCTAATTTAAGATTTAAAGGCACATTTATCACAAGTCAGCTGTAATTTGAAAAAATACATGATTTCATGAATTCAGACTATTTTGCAATCTGTTTGAGTGATTCATTACATTGAACCGACTCCAAAAGGATTCATTCACAATTTGGGCCTCTTAAATAAATTAAATAAATTAGAAATAGCTTTATTAAATGGTAGAATTTTTTTTTTTTGTAAAATAGCTTTAATAGTTGTGTCTTTTACTGTCCACTTTTATTGTTGACGAAAATATAAAAAAAAAATTTTGTGAATTGAAATAAAGCTGACATAAAATATAAATATTGAAAGCTGAAAAACTTAAATGTAAATTTTGAAATGTTTCCTTGGCAGATAACTGAAATAAGTTTAAATTGAAGTACTAAAATTACAAACTGGGAAAAAAATGTAAACAAATAAAAAAATAAAATAAAAAAAAGACAAAAGCGCATAAAAATACCCAAAATTAAACTAAAATTAAAATTAACATGTGATGTTTTTTAGCACTGGTGCAACAAAATATATATCAAAGTCAACTCTCATGAAACAGTGAAAATGCATTAAAGTTAATTAACATTTACAGTGACCCATATGTAGATCAGCTTCCTTCATAATCCTTTAATTGGCTGGAAAAAAATCCCAGGTCTCCCACTAATAATTACAACACTGTGGTGGTGTTCGTGTCCGCTCGTCTCATAAATACAATCATCCTGACATGACTTGAAGGCAGCGTTAAACAGTGGGAACGTGTCCTAATTACAGAGTTTGCCATCACTGAAAGCTGTTGCCAAACCCGCAGGATTATTTCCTAAATCTGCGCAGATTATTATGAAATGATTTGGACATGAGCTGCAGCTTATGTTCTGATGTGGTTCACCCTGGAGAGGAGCTCTACCAAACACACACACAGGGTTTTACAGACACCACCTGCCTTAATGAAATGAGAAGATTTGGTTTGTGTGTTTAGGCTCAGCGCTGGCAACCGAAAGGTCGCTGGTTCGAATCCCATGAGGAGGAGTAGTTTGTAAAGCTTTTAATATAGATGTACGTAATACATCTGCACTGCAAACGCAAATATTTAAACATGTAAAAAAAATTGTGTTGATTTGTCAACAGTGAATCTTTATTGAAAAATTTCTTTGCAATCCCTATGGAGAAAATGAATGGGAACCCAGATTGGTTTTGCTTCAAAACCCAGATTTCAGTGGTATTGAATCAAAAATATTCAAATGTAATTCTAAATAAATAATATTCAATAATATACAAAGTTGACAAAATGTTATTTTAGTATCCCTGAGATACTATTATAGTTTTTATTAATATTTTTAATTAGTTTTTATTTTTATATTTTCCTTTTTAATTAAAATTTTAGTTGTTTTAGTGATTTTGTTTTGTTTTAAAATAATTTTTTTAATGACTTATTTATTATTTTCATTAATATTTTGGATTCATTTTTATTTTTTTATTTTCTGCTTTCTTTTTAATTTTAGGTATATTGAATAGAAGTCTTGGTAGTTTTGTTGTTTGTTTTTGTCTTTTTATTTCTCTATAGTTTGAATTATTATTATTTATTTATTTTTGTGTGTATGTCAAAGTTAAACAAAATTAAAAAAAAAAATTAGAAATGTTGCCTTGGCAATTACCTGAAATTATAACCTTTTTTTTTTCTTTAATCAGAACCTGGATTTCTGGATTTATTGAAATCCTTAAAAATTATTAATATTTCCATGAACTTAATAGAATATGCAATAATATACAAAATGTATAACTTGACAGGCTGAACAGGGAAATTGACAATATTCATTTAATTTCTTTTTATTTCAGCCTTTTTTCTATATAGGAGTCAAAAATACGATACAAAATTATGAAAGTACTGGATACATTCAATTCAGCAAAATTTTTAAACAAATCCTGTCTTTTTATTGTGCTATCCTAACTATGCATTTCCATAACTGGTTGCATTGTATTATTCTCATTTCGCATTTTTCCTGCTGTCACATCAGAGCTGAAACTCTTTGCTCAGTGATGAATTGGAGAGTTTGGTCTCGGTTCCACGTCATTTAGCAGCAGCTTGTATTTTTACCCAGAGTAAGCTGCAGGGTGCTGATGGCAAGAACAGGCTGTCCCGCCGGAGACATCAGTGCCTCGCTCTGGGGTACAGTGGTGATTGTGTTTGGAGAAACTTAGGAACAAAGCACTTTTCTTCAAGCTGTGTGTGTGTGTGTGTGTGTCCTGAAGCTGCTTACTGGACTGAGGATGATAAATGTGAACAAATATGAATAAACAGCATAACACCGTGTCAGCACTAAAAGAGTGTGATGCAATGTGACAAAAATAGATTATAATCAACGGTGTGGACAGCTGCATTCATTATCATGGGAGTGCTCTAGTTTTGTTTTATCACATCACATTGCATTTCTCAGTGTTAATGTAATAGTATTATTAATGTTATTTTATGTTTTATATTTTTATTGTGCAATAATATTAATTAAAAAAAATGATTAGTGTTTATTTTAATTTAAGTTTTAGTAGTTTTGTTGTGTGGTTATGCATTTTTTATTTCTCTATATTTGTATTATTTTTTATTTATTTAATTATTTATGTATTTATTTCATTATTTATTTATTGTTTCAGTACATCAAGGTAAACTAAATGAAAATGAGAAATGTTGCCTTGGCAGTTACCTGAAATACAACAAGTGTTTTATTTATTTATTTATAATTATTGAATTATTTCAATTATATTTTATTTCAGTTAATGTGATTTTATTTAAAATAAGAACAATTTTTATGGTCTTATATTTTGACAAGTGTAAGTATCATTACCCTGGTATGATGCAACAAAAACTAAATCTGTCTTAAATAATGTTTAAGAACAGAAATAATGCTAAATCTAAATTCACTGTACGTAAAAATACTACATAAAAAATTGTGCATCTCTGCTTCCATTTTCAATTAATATTGACCAAGATTAATTCAGATCAGTGTTATTTTAGTATTATTTATATACTGTTATAGTTTCTTATTGATATTTTGCATTGTAATATTTTGCAGTTCATTTAGTTTAAGTTTTTGCAATTTAGTTTTGTGCTTATGTAATTTAAATGTTTGTTCTTTTTAAATATTACAATTTAGGTATAATTTATTAATGACTTCATTTAATATCCCTGTATCTGATTTTTATTTCAGTTTTAGTTTATTATTTTTTTCCAGTTTTTTTTTTTATTTGAGTGGTTCTACTTATCTGCTAGCTTTCTTTTAATTAACATTTAAATATTAAGTATTGATATAATTAAAATAGTAATTTATATTAAAAATAAATTAAATTAAATAAAAAAAAACAAAAAATGTTTTTAGTTTTTTTTTATGTTGAAAACTTTGTTTTGGTTTTAGTTAACTTAGTAACCCTGATGCAGACACAAACTGTACTGTAAGTGACCGTGAGGTCAAATGAAAAAAGTCAGTTATATTAAATATAAATCAAAATATATATATATTTTAAATTGGTTTTTGTTTTTTTGTTACTATTGCATTTTTGTCACCCAGCCCAGGTGACAAAAACGCAATAGTAACATAATGCATTGCTTTCCAATTAACCATTTTTATGGAGTAACGCAATATTGTAATGCATTACTTTTAAAAGTAACTTTCTCACACACTGGTGATAGAACTTGTGTTCAGTGTTTACTCAGAAGTATGAATTGTAACGCTCTCGCTCTGATTAGCACCTCGTCGCGCTCTGGAGTGCAAATGTCTTTTTAAAGCTCTCCTCTTCAGCCCTCGTTCTCTTTAATCTGTTGTTCTTTGAAGGATGGTGTCGTCAGATCTGATGTGTGTAAACGTGTTTTAGTGTGTCACAGAAAGCCGTTTGTTGTCTTGTCATGTAAAACGCAGCTACATTTGAAAGCTCCGAATCAAGGTGGCTTTGCTAACGGAGAAGATAAATAATTAAACAGCGGAACAGATGATGAAATGAAAGTCAGGTGTCAATGGCAGAAGCGTGTCTGATCTCTGCGCCTGTAGAGAGGCAAACTGATTGAGAATTGATCTCAAAAAATCTCTATCACTAGACTAGCAGTGCCTTTATTAGTGTTATGAGAAAATTGTTGAATCACTCAACAGATTTCACAGCCAAAACAAGAGCTTGTTTGTTGTGAATATTATTTTATTAATCAATGTAATGAAGTGTGCTACCATTTATTTTTTCATCCATCCATCCGTCTGTCTATCCATCTGTCTGTCTATCATACTTTCTTTTTCCATCCATCCATTCTTCCATCCATCCATCCATTGTTCATTCTATCGTTCCATCCATCCATCATCTATTTTTCGTTCTATCATTCCATCCATCCATACATCTATGCATTCTTCTATCATTCCATCTGTCCATAGATCCATCCATCATTCGTTCAATCATTCCATTCGTCCATCCATTCATCCATTCATCTATCTATCAATCCGTCCATCCATCCATCATTCATTCTATCCTTCCATCCATCCATCATCTATTGTTTTATCATTCCATCCATCCATTGATCCATCCATCCAATGTTCATTCTCTAGTTCCATTCATCCATCCATTTATCCATCCTTTGTTCTAACATCTATCATTCCATCTACCCATCCATTCCTGCATTATCAAATTCGACCCTCTATCCATCCATCCATCCATCCATCCGTCAATCAATCCAACCAACCAACTACCCATCCATCCCATCTGACCCTCTATCCATCCATCGATCCATCGTTCATTCTATCATTCCATGCATCCATCGTTTGTCATCATTCATCCATCCATTCACCTATTCATCTATCTACCAATCGTCTATCCATTATTCCATCCCATCTATTGATCCATCCATCCATTGTTCATTCTATCGTTCCATCCATCCATCTTTTGTTTTATCATTCCATCTATCCATTAATCTATCATTTCATCCATCATCAGCCGTTCATTCTATCATTCCATCATCCATTCCCTTATTTTTTATCACTTTGTTTTTTTACTCTTTAAAGCCTTTTTAAGCCAACATTCAGTGTTAATGATAAACTTTGCTTGTATTGTAAAAGCGAAAATTTCATTTCATTTTAATCTACTTCATTAAACTCAAGCTGCAGTTCTGCATCCTCTTTTCGACCTCAATACAAATACAGTTTAAACTCAGGATTTTAAAAGTCATTCTTGATTCAATTCTGAATGATGCACAGCCGTACTCCGGCATGAGAAACTTTTAGTGAGTTTCAACAAATAGAAAGGGACAGATATGGACTGCTGTAGAGAGAGAGAGAGAGATTTTCATCTTATGTTCTGCTTGTGTTCACATCTTTAGATCCGACTGATGATGAAGATATGTAGAGTGATCGATCCTGAACGGTTTGTTTCTGTGAAGCCAGAGGAAGCATATGTCTGTATCTCAGGGCTGATTATGTATTGTATCGTTCTATAAACAGTTCCTCCGCAGTGAAGCTTGAACTCTAGCCAGGACGGTTCCTGCAGGATTGTGCTGTGCTCAAACTCCCTCGTCGCAGGAGGGAGAGATCAGCAGCTGCTTCACTCAGACCTTCAGTGTTTGTGCTGTAATGGGTTTGTTACTCTGTGGAGTGAAATCATTAAACAGTCTTGCTACTTTTGCATGTAAAAATCTACACCTTTTCCACTTAATCTGTGTCATGCATTTTAAATTCCTCATTTCTATGTAAATCAGAGTTACATGGATTGTGCCTTATTTACTAAAGTCGGCAGGCGTGTTTGATTTGTGCTGTTCCAGCGGTTAGGGGTTATGCAGTAAGTTATGGTTCAGTACAGTGGTTAGTATTTACTCTGAGTGTGGGTTGTGGTTAGTACTGTGGTTAGTAAAGACAGCAGTTTAGTATGTGTTCAGTATCTCTAACCTAGTATCCTTATAAAATCACTAAATTGTTGCAGCATGTCAATGTGAAACTAGAACTAGGTCAACCTTGATAAGTGTTATAGTAGTAGTATTTATATACGTTTATTGTATTTATTAATAGTTTGAATTAGCTTTTATTTTTATATATTCCATTTTAATTTTAATTTATGCTTCAGTAATTTTGTGCTTTTTTCAATGTTTCTATTCAGTATTGTTTTAGTATAATTGAGATCCTATAATAGGTTTATTAATATTTAGAGTTTTCGTTTTCAATTTTGTTTTCTTTTTAAATGCAATTCATGTTTTAGTAATTTTGTTGTTTTTTTATTTTTATAGTTTTTTTTGTTGTCTAAATAGTTCTCCTTTTTCAGTTTTAGTTTTTTAGTACATCAAGGTAAACTAAATGAAAATGAGAAATGTTGCCTTGGCAACTAGCTAAAATTAAAAAAAGTAAGTTTTTTAGATTTTATTTTGTTTCAGTTAACATTTATTTAGATTTTATTTCATTTTTATTTTACATATTATTTTACATTTTATTTTTTTAAATTTAATTTAACTTTATTTTTAGTTAACCCTGTTTCTGTTTAGCTTTATTTTTGTAAAGTTTTGGTTTCAGTAATCTTACATATTACATATAGTTACATATACACACATTACATATAGTAATCAAACATTTATTTCAGTTTTTTTGTTTTTCTTTCATCTAATATTTTGTTTTATTTCAGCTTTATTTCAATTAACACATTTTTTAATAGTTTTACTTAACAATAACAATATTAATCATGATATTTATATACAAGTGTGTCTAATACAAACACCCACACACACACACATGCATCAGGCATTTAGAGGTGTGTCAATGTGAATTGGAAATGTACTAATTTACAAGGTTGCCATGGAGACCTCTAAGAGATGCACACGTGTGTGTGTGTGTGTGTGTGTGTGTGTATAGACATGAACACTTGAAACATGAAAGCAAAACTGTATGGTATACAAGTATGTGCATCTGGTGGATGATTGTGCAAAGGGTCGGGTTCACAGTCCTGTTATCGCCATAGAAACAGGGAAGTTTCAGAGTGATGAGACTGAGTACAGAAATGTACAGTGTCTCTCTCTCACTCACTCACTCACTCACTCACTCACACACACACAGCCCAGTCTTGCATCACACTGCATTATTTAAGCAGAACTCTCCATCTCTGCATAATACATCTATACTGCCGGGACCGAGGCGAGGAAACACACACACGCATTTTTGTAAATATACACACACTTCATTGTAATGAACTTTCTGTTCACACCTGAACTTCTTTTTCCTTCATCAGAGCATGTGAACAAGCAGTGACAGTGACAGAAGACAGTGTGTGAATTCGATATCTCTGTCCTGTTACGTAATGAGCCGCAGGCCGTGATGAGCGCAAGCTTTGCAGCGTCCTGTGAAAGAAGTTTAAGTTCAAGTACTAAAATGACTAAAACTATAACTGAAATAAAAATAAATTAAAGCTGGTAATGTTTGTGTGTGTGTATATATATATATACAGGTGCATCGCATGAAAAAGTTCATTTTGTTTGGTAACTTATTTCAAAAAGTGAAACTTTCATATATTCTATATTCATTACATGTAAAGTAAAACATTTAAAACATTTTTGTTTTAATTTTGATGATTAGAGCTTACAGCTCATGAAAGTCAAAAATCCAGTATCTCAAAATATTAGAATATTTACATTTGAGTTTCATTAAATGACCATCCTTACAGTATAAATTCCAGGTATCTCTTGTTTTTTAAATCCACAATAACGGGGAAGACGGCTGACTGGGCAATGATCCAGAAGACAATCATTGACACCCTCCACAAAGAGGGTAAGTCACAGTAGGTCATTACTGAAAGGGGTGGCTGTTCACAGAGTGCTGTATCAAAGCATATTAAATGCAAAGTTGACTGAAAGGAAGAAATTGGGTAGGAAAAGGTGCACAAGCAACATGGATGATCGCAAGTTTGAGAATACGGTCAAACAAAGCCGATTCAACACTTGCGAGAGCTTCACGAGGAGTGGACTGAAACTGGAGTCAGCCCCGACCAAGTATTGAGTGCATAAATGAACATACTTTAAAGAACCTGAACTTTTCTGTTTTGCAAATCCTTTTTTTTATTGATCTTAGGAAATATTCTAATATTTTGAGATACTGGATTTTTGACTTTCATGAGCTGTAAGCTCTAATCATCAAAATTAAAACAAAAAAACTTTTTAAATGTTTTACTTTACATGTAATGAATATAGAATATATGCAAGTTTCACGTTTTGAAATAAGTTACCAAAAAAACTTTTTCACGATATTCAGATTTTTTTGAGATGCACCTGTATATACATATATATATATATATATATATAAAACTAATAAAAATGTTTTGTCATTTGCATTAGTTTTTTTATTATTAGCTTCAATGTATTTCTTTATTTACATAATATAAATTTGCTAAACTTAAAAGTAAAGCTAAATAGAAATATTTAGAAAAAAATAATAAAAAGAACAAAAGAACAACAAATTTACTAAAAACTAATTTTTTATTTGTCTGCATATTTTATTGATTTTATTTTATTTATTTATAGTAAAAAAATAAATCATTTTTAGGTTTTAGTTATTTTAGTACATCAAGTTAAACTGAATGAAAATGAGAAATGTTGAAATATACTTTGCTTTTGCTTTTATATATTTGATTACAGTTTGTTTCAGTTAATGTTTATTTTATTTTAATAATGTTTATATTATTTGTATTTATTTGTTTTCTTTTTTAATTTTAGTACTTCAACTTCAGACTTATTTTATTTCAGTTAGTTGCCTAGGAAACATTTCTAATTTTAATTTTTTAACTTGATGTATTAAAAACTAAAGCTGAAATAAAAATGTATAAAAACTGTATAAACAACAAAAACAACCTAATAAATATGACAAAAATACAACAAAATTGCTAAAACTTTATTTTTAAATTAAATTTAAAATGTGGAAAATTAACAAATTTGAACTTCTTAATATTTATATTTAGTTTTAATATATTTTTACATAAAGTCATGACAAAAGAGCATAACAAAATTACTAAGACTTAAACTGAATTTAACATGAAAACTGAAAATATAAATATAAAAGCTAATAAAAAATATTAGTGATAATATAAGTAATATATCACAGAGGGATGCGTTGCTGGGTGGTGGCTAGGGTGATTTTTTCTGGTTCAAGTAAAAAAAAAAAAGAGTCCTGAATAGTGTGTGTATATGTATATATATATATATATATATACTCTTAAAAATAAAGGTGCTTCAAATGGCTCTTCACAGCGATGCCATAGAACAGGGATCCTCAAATCTGGCCCATGAGATCCACTTTCCGGCAGAGTTTAGCTCTAACCCTAATCAAACACACCTGAGCATGCTAATCAGTGTCTTCAAGATCATTAGAAAATCACAGGTAGGTGAGTTTGATCAGGGTTGGAGCTAATGCTGTGTTCAAGTCCTCCTGGGACGTTCGTACTTAGGAGTTGACAAGTCGTAATTACGACGTCAGGTGCGTTCAAGTCAGTTTAGTCGGCACAAGATGGCGGTGTACCTTCTTTTAATAAATTACAAGAAAATACAACAGGGTCTGTTAACTCTGCTTATAGAAAATGAAGAGCAAAGAATTCGCATCAGGTGTGTTTTGCGTTTTTAATGTTTTTAAAAAGTAATTTATGAAGCCACTTTAATCTGTATCGCATAAAAACTTGTTATTTGTTATATTACAATCCTGCCACATTCAAAAAGCTTATTTTTTGTAAATAAAAAGCCTGACAATGTCACTGCTTAATACCTATAAGTATTGTGATTTATGTCTTTACTTGGATTTCATTAACTAGCTACGTAACAAGAACATGACCAATTTAAGTTTATAGGACAACTAAACTATCAATTTAAACAAAAATTTACCGTCAACTACAGACGTTGCATACATCGATTCCGCCATGTTTCTCATTGACACGCCCCCAACTCGGAAACTCGGGGCTTAAACAAAGAGTGTTTCCCACTCGTAATAACGACTTTGTGGTGGCGATCATGTGCGTTCAACTCGTAAATACAATCTATCCGACATGACTTGAACGCACCATATGTTCTGCAGCGCATTGGCCCTCCAGGGCAAGGTTTGAGGAACGCTGCCATAGAAGAACCATTTTTGGTTCCATATAGAACCATCCAGTCAAAGAACCATCTCTTTCTTAACTTTTTATAATCTGAAGAACCTTCTTTCGCCACAACGAACCTTTTGTGAAACAGAAAGGTTCTTCAGATGTTAAAGGTTCTTTATGGAACCATTTAGACAAAAGGGTTCTTCTATGGCATCGTGAAGCACCTTTATTTTTAAGAGTGTATATCAGCTGTTTTCTGGTCCAGCAGATGAAAATGGTGCATCTGATCACTTAAAGTACCATGATTTGAGGAATCCTTTATGTCTGGAGCACAAACTCTGCTAGACGAGTTACATGCTGAAATAAAACGCATTCTCCTAACAAACGTGGATTCATTGCATATTCTAGGTATATTCTCATAAAACATGCAGAGAACATTGAATACTTGCTCAAGAATTCCACCATAGCAACCAAATGCTAATAAAAGAACAGCCTCTCTCACTAAATCTCTCTCTCTCCTCGAGTGATGTGATGTGATGAGATTGTGTGTGTGTGTGTGTGTGTGTGTGTGTATTTGAAATGTATGACGCTAAAATCCGATATGCTTTGTTGTTTTTCTTGACAAGCATGTAAACATATTTATGCGAGTGCGCCTTCATGGCAACACGAACACGTCTGGCGTATTATTGCATTAATATTAATTCCCAACCAATAAATTGAATTTGTAATATGTTATGCATATTTGCTTTTCCATTTCAGTGCTTTACTTTCGTCTGTGTGTGTGTGTGTGTGTGTTTCAGGTGATGGAGCTCAAAGGTCAGATGCTTCACCTCCCAGAATCCCACTCCATCATTTTCCTGGGCTCGCCGCGTGTCGATAGGCTGGAGGAGCTCATGGGGCGGGGCTTACATCTGTCTGACATCCCTATTCATGACGCCACACGTGATGTCATTCTGGTGGGTGTGTCAGTCAAACATCATTAGATTTTCAAAGACTTTACTGTAAACAGAATAGAGTTTGGCTAATGAACTGTTACTTGATGGAACAATTGTAATTATTTATTGTTTTGACTTCATATCATACTTACACCCCTTATTATGAAAAGGATATTTCTGGTTCTGGATGTCAGTGTTGTTACTGTAAACTACATTTACATTACATTTTGAAATTGCTAGTAGATTTCACAATTCATTACAAACGGCAAGCAACACATCGTTTTAAAAGTGAAATTTTGAAATAGAAACACTTAAATTGTATTTTCTTGTAAAACATATTTTCTCATTGAACATACCCCAATAATTAGAAATTATGCAATTTTATTTCTAACTTTACAAAACATTGTTTTACAGTGTAAATATAAAATTATTTAAAAAAATTAAATAATTGACATAAAGCTGAAATAAAAATATTAGATTAAAAACTTGACATGAAAAAATTGCTTTGGCAATTAGCTGAAATTAGTAAAGTACTAAAATTACGAAAACTAAAACTGAGGTAAAAAAAAAATAATTTAATGCGAAATAGAAATAGTAAAAAACGAATGTTTTGTAATTTTTATTAGTTTTTGTTTTTTTATTAATATTTTATTTACATTTATTTTATTTACATAAAATAACAAAAAATAAAACTGAAATAAATATAAAGCTAAAAATAAATATTAAAAAGGTTTTTTATATTTATCTTCATTTTTATTTCAGTTTTAGTTTTTGTAAATAATAGAATAATAAATATACTTTATATACAGTACATAACAGAATTACTAAAACTTTAACTAAAATAAAAATAAATTCAAGATGAATAGAAATATACAAAACGGTTTCATCATTTTAATTAGGTTTGGTTTTATAATTATGATCATTTTGTCTTTATAATATTGTATTTATATAATATATTATATAATATAATATTATATAATATATTATTTATATTTAGCTTTATTTTTATTTACATACAATTTCTAAAACTTATACTGAAATAAAAATCAATTAAAGCTAAATATAAATATTTACAAAAAACATAAAATTACTAAAATTAAAATTTTAATGAAAACTGAAAATACGAAAATAAATTAAATTAAAAATATTAAGTACTCTAACAGTTTATAAATAATACAAAAATAACACTACTGGACATTACCTGCCATAATTCTTGCCTGATAATTTCTGTAGGTTGGAGAACAGGCCAAAGCTCAGGATGGGCTGAAGAAACGCATGGATAAACTCAAAGCCACCCTGGAGAAAACCCACCAGGCTTTAGAGGAGGAGAAGCACAGAACCGTCGACCTGCTCTACTCCATCTTTCCCGGCGATGTGGCTCAGAGACTCTGGCAGGGCCTTCCGGTTCAGGCCAAGAAGTTTGATGACGTCACCATGCTGTTCTCTGACATCGTGGGCTTCACGGCCGTGTGTGCGCAGTGCACGCCAATGCAGGTCATCAGCATGCTGAACGAGCTCTACACGCGCTTCGACTACCAGTGCGGCATCCTGGACGTCTATAAGGTAAAGCTATCTGTCACACTCCATACATCGCTTTTAACCAGGACACCCTAGCAACCGCATAGCAACCAACTTCCTAGAAGCCACCTTAAACATCTAAGCAACAACATAGAAATCACCTACTAGCACCTTACCAAGTGCATAGAAACCACCTAGTAACGTCTTAGCAAATGCATAGCAACTGCATAGCAACCCTGAAAATCCTAGTAATCACATAGAAGCCAACTTTCTAGAAACCACCCTGAACACTTTAGAAACCACCTAGAAACCTCCTAGAACACCCTATCATAGAAACCACCTAGTAACACCTTAGCAACTGCATAGCAACACTTTAAAAACTGAATAGTAACCTCCTAGAAACAACCCTAAACACCCTAACAATTCCATAGAAGCCACCAAGTAACACCTTAGCAATTGCAAAGCAACCTCCTAGAAACCACACTGAACACCCTAGCAATCACATAGAAACCACCTAGTAACACCTTAGCAACTGCATAGCAACTGAATAGTAACTCTGAATATCCTAGCAATCACAGAAACCACCTAGAAACCTCATAGAAAAACCTATCATAGAAACCACCTAGTAACACCTTAGCAACTGCATAGTAACACCCTAACAACTGAATAGCAACCTAGAAACCACATTGAACACCCTAACAATTAAACATAAAACAACTTCCTAGAAACCACTCTGAACACCATAGCGACTGCAGAGAAACCACCTAGCAACTGCATAGCAACCTCCTAGAAACCACATTGAACACCCTAACAATCGCATAAATCCAACTTCCTAGAAACCACTATGAACAACATAGCAACTTCAGAGAAACCACCTAGCAACTGCATAGCAACCTCCTAGAAACCACATTGAACACCCTAACAATCGCATAAATCCAACTTCCTAGAAACCACTATGAACAACATAGCAACTTCAGAGAAACCACCTAGCAACTGCATAGCAACCTCCTAGAAACCACATTGAACACCCTAACAATCGCATAAATCCAACTTCCTAGAAACCACTATGAACAACATAGCAACTTCAGAGAAACCACCTAGCAACTGCATAGCAACCTCCTAGAAACCACATTGAACACCCTAACAATCGCATAAATCCAACTTCCTAGAAACCACTATGAACAACATAGCAACTTCAGAGAAACCACCTAGCAAGACTTTAGCTACTGCATAGCAACATTTTTTGTCCGATTCCAACAAATCATACATCATTTTAAAGGTCTTTTAATGGAGATTGTGATAACAAAAAATAACTCATTTTTGCTCATTGTGACTCATTTTGCCAGCACAGGTCACATATTTTAAATGAAGTCTATTTTAGGATTTTTTCTTAAACTGCTTTGATTTTGTGTGGGTGAAATATGACCGTGAAATGTTCTTGACTGGTTTAAATATACTGCACTATATTAAAGTACTGTTCTGAGTGGCCATCAGCATTTAAAAGCTTTTAACTTTATAAGCTGATCTTTAAGCACACGCACACACACACTCTCTCTCTCTCTCTCTCTCTCTCTCACTCACTCATTCACTCACACACACACACACACACACACAGTGAGGACCGATGTGTTCAATGAAAAGGCATTTAGTGAGTGTATGTCAATAAATTGGCATTATAAACTCCATTACCACAAATAAAAGTTTGTGGTAAAACACACACACACACACTACACACACGGTTTGTGTGTTTCTGAAGGCTGTATGTAAATGCGGTCTGCTGTGCTGGCATCAGTGCGTCTCCAGAGAGAGACAGATTCATATTTATGTGTCCCTCACCTGCTTTGTGTTAAGTGTTATTCATCAGAGAGTGTTTATATTCTGACAGCAGCCGCCTGTGAGCGTCAAGAGCCTGAATCGGAGCTTGTGTGTGTGTGTGTGTGTGTGTGTGTGTGACGGGGTGAATCTCACAAAGACTCATCTGGGTCACATTTCACCCTAAATCAAAGAAAGAAATATATAGTTTACATGAAACAAGATGATGTAATGGTATCATCAGATATTAAATAATAAGGCATTCTGGATTGTTGCTTACAGAAATACAGTAAACGCTCTCTTCTCCACAGATTGAGACTATCGGCGATGCGTACTGCGTGGCAGGCGGGCTCCACAGGAAGATTGACAGCCACGCTAAGCCAATCGCGCTCATGGCGCTGAAGATGATGGAGCTGTCGGAGGAAGTGCTGACGCCTGACGGGAAGCCAATCAAAGTGAGTTAGAGGTTTTGTTTGGAACTACTGTACTATTTTTTGCAGTATAGTGTGCAATTTTCTATTAAAATGCCTACTGCTACTTATTTGCGATATAATATTTGCAAAAATGTGCAGTGTAATGCCAGCTCACACTGGGTGGGATACTGTATCCCATAATGCAAATGCAAATGACTTGATCTTTCTTTTTGACTTTTTTCTTGACTGATTATATGATGAAACAGCCAAAATTTAGGCATTATATTGTATTAAAATAGTATTAAAATTGCAAATGTAAATATATAAAAAATATATATAAAAAGAATATATTAAGAAAATTGTAAAAATAAAATAAATTAATAAATTCATATTAAATAAATAATTATATTTAAAAAATCGAAAATAAATACATATTATATAAATATATGAAATTATATGTAAAATTTCTGATGACTGCACACCGCTTGCTAAATTAAACATAACGATGGGCGGTCATGTGATCAAAATGTAACAGAGCTGGTGTGGATTCAGGGATTTGAATCCCATTCAAACACAACCTGCAAGATGCGTTTGTCTGTAGCTTTTGTTCATCATGCGTTGATGGCGGAGCGGCGGTTTAATGTTGCTCGCAGCGAGACACTCGTGTGTGGGGTTGTGTTAAGGATCTTGTGTTTAACAGCTCCATCGACAGCACTGGACTCACCGTAGAGACGGAGTGAGAGCGTGGAACCTGGTTGCCATGGAGACGGCGGAACACTCCAAGTGCTTGCCGTTAATTGATTGTTAGATTGTTGCTGTTTTCTTCCATTTAGAGGGAGTCAACGAGCCAATCGCTGCGTCTGAGAGGCTCAGGCATGTGTATGTGTGTGTGTGTGTGTGTGTGTGTGTGTGTGTGTGTGTTCAGAAGTGTCTCTGAGCATGTTGTCAAGTCTGTATTGAAATGCCTGCAGCAATGATTGTTTGTTTAGTAAAACTGATGATTGTGGAATATGACTGCAAGTGAAATGTAAATTAAGTGTGTGTGTGTGTGTGTGTGTGTGTGTGTGTGTGTGTGTGTGTGTATAAAGAAAAACACACCTAGCAACTGCATAGCAACCTCCTAGAAACCACATTGAACACCCTAACAATCGCATAAATCCAACTTCCTAGAAACCACTATGAACAACATAGCAACTTCAGAGAAACCACCTAGCAACTGCATAGCAACCTCCTAGAAACCACATTGAACACCCTAACAATCGCATAAATCCAACTTCCTAGAAACCACTATGAACAACATAGCAACTTCAGAGAAACCACCTAGCAACTGCATAGCAACCTCCTAGAAACCACATTGAACACCCTAACAATCGCATAAATCCAACTTCCTAGAAACCACTATGAACAACATAGCAACTTCAGAGAAACCACCTAGCAACTGCATAGCAACCTCCTAGAAACCACATTGAACACCCTAACAATCGCATAAATCCAACTTCCTAGAAACCACTATGAACAACATAGCAACTTCAGAGAAACCACCTAGCAAGACTTTAGCTACTGCATAGCAACATTTTTTGTCCGATTCCAACAAATCATACATCATTTTAAAGGTCTTTTAATGGAGATTGTGATAACAAAAAATAACTCATTTTTGCTCATTGTGACTCATTTTGCCAGCACAGGTCACATATTTTAAATGAAGTCTATTTTAGGATTTTTTCTTAAACTGCTTTGATTTTGTGTGGGTGAAATATGACCGTGAAATGTTCTTGACTGGTTTAAATATACTGCACTATATTAAAGTACTGTTCTGAGTGGCCATCAGCATTTAAAAGCTTTTAACTTTATAAGCTGATCTTTAAGCACACGCACACACACACTCTCTCTCTCTCTCTCTCTCTCTCTCTCACTCACTCATTCACTCACACACACACACACACACACACAGTGAGGACCGATGTGTTCAATGAAAAGGCATTTAGTGAGTGTATGTCAATAAATTGGCATTATAAACTCCATTACCACAAATAAAAGTTTGTGGTAAAACACACACACACACACTACACACACGGTTTGTGTGTTTCTGAAGGCTGTATGTAAATGCGGTCTGCTGTGCTGGCATCAGTGCGTCTCCAGAGAGAGACAGATTCATATTTATGTGTCCCTCACCTGCTTTGTGTTAAGTGTTATTCATCAGAGAGTGTTTATATTCTGACAGCAGCCGCCTGTGAGCGTCAAGAGCCTGAATCGGAGCTTGTGTGTGTGTGTGTGTGTGTGTGTGTGTGACGGGGTGAATCTCACAAAGACTCATCTGGGTCACATTTCACCCTAAATCAAAGAAAGAAATATATAGTTTACATGAAACAAGATGATGTAATGGTATCATCAGATATTAAATAATAAGGCATTCTGGATTGTTGCTTACAGAAATACAGTAAACGCTCTCTTCTCCACAGATTGAGACTATCGGCGATGCGTACTGCGTGGCAGGCGGGCTCCACAGGAAGATTGACAGCCACGCTAAGCCAATCGCGCTCATGGCGCTGAAGATGATGGAGCTGTCGGAGGAAGTGCTGACGCCTGACGGGAAGCCAATCAAAGTGAGTTAGAGGTTTTGTTTGGAACTACTGTACTATTTTTTGCAGTATAGTGTGCAATTTTCTATTAAAATGCCTACTGCTACTTATTTGCGATATAATATTTGCAAAAATGTGCAGTGTAATGCCAGCTCACACTGGGTGGGATACTGTATCCCATAATGCAAATGCAAATGACTTGATCTTTCTTTTTGACTTTTTTCTTGACTGATTATATGATGAAACAGCCAAAATTTAGGCATTATATTGTATTAAAATAGTATTAAAATTGCAAATGTAAATATATAAAAAATATATATAAAAAGAATATATTAAGAAAATTGTAAAAATAAAATAAATTAATAAATTCATATTAAATAAATAATTATATTTAAAAAATCGAAAATAAATACATATTATATAAATATATGAAATTATATGTAAAATTTCTGATGACTGCACACCGCTTGCTAAATTAAACATAACGATGGGCGGTCATGTGATCAAAATGTAACAGAGCTGGTGTGGATTCAGGGATTTGAATCCCATTCAAACACAACCTGCAAGATGCGTTTGTCTGTAGCTTTTGTTCATCATGCGTTGATGGCGGAGCGGCGGTTTAATGTTGCTCGCAGCGAGACACTCGTGTGTGGGGTTGTGTTAAGGATCTTGTGTTTAACAGCTCCATCGACAGCACTGGACTCACCGTAGAGACGGAGTGAGAGCGTGGAACCTGGTTGCCATGGAGACGGCGGAACACTCCAAGTGCTTGCCGTTAATTGATTGTTAGATTGTTGCTGTTTTCTTCCATTTAGAGGGAGTCAACGAGCCAATCGCTGCGTCTGAGAGGCTCAGGCATGTGTATGTGTGTGTGTGTGTGTGTGTGTGTGTGTGTGTGTGTGTTGAGAATATTCATCAGAGAGTGTTTATATTCTGACAGCAGCCGCCTGTGAGCGTCAAGAGCCTGAATCGGAGCTTGTGTGTGTGTGTGTGTGTGTGTGTGTGTGACGGGGTGAATCTCACAAAGACTCATCTGGGTCACATTTCACCCTAAATCAAAGAAAGAAATATATAGTTTACATGAAACAAGATGATGTAATGGTATCATCAGATATTAAATAATAAGGCATTCTGGATTGTTGCTTACAGAAATACAGTAAACGCTCTCTTCTCCACAGATTGAGACTATCGGCGATGCGTACTGCGTGGCAGGCGGGCTCCACAGGAAGATTGACAGCCACGCTAAGCCAATCGCGCTCATGGCGCTGAAGATGATGGAGCTGTCGGAGGAAGTGCTGACGCCTGACGGGAAGCCAATCAAAGTGAGTTAGAGGTTTTGTTTGGAACTACTGTACTATTTTTTGCAGTATAGTGTGCAATTTTCTATTAAAATGCCTACTGCTACTTATTTGCGATATAATATTTGCAAAAATGTGCAGTGTAATGCCAGCTCACACTGGGTGGGATACTGTATCCCATAATGCAAATGCAAATGACTTGATCTTTCTTTTTGACTTTTTTCTTGACTGATTATATGATGAAACAGCCAAAATTTAGGCATTATATTGTATTAAAATAGTATTAAAATTGCAAATGTAAATATATAAAAAATATATATAAAAAGAATATATTAAGAAAATTGTAAAAATAAAATAAATTAATAAATTCATATTAAATAAATAATTATATTTAAAAAATCGAAAATAAATACATATTATATAAATATATGAAATTATATGTAAAATTTCTGATGACTGCACACCGCTTGCTAAATTAAACATAACGATGGGCGGTCATGTGATCAAAATGTAACAGAGCTGGTGTGGATTCAGGGATTTGAATCCCATTCAAACACAACCTGCAAGATGCGTTTGTCTGTAGCTTTTGTTCATCATGCGTTGATGGCGGAGCGGCGGTTTAATGTTGCTCGCAGCGAGACACTCGTGTGTGGGGTTGTGTTAAGGATCTTGTGTTTAACAGCTCCATCGACAGCACTGGACTCACCGTAGAGACGGAGTGAGAGCGTGGAACCTGGTTGCCATGGAGACGGCGGAACACTCCAAGTGCTTGCCGTTAATTGATTGTTAGATTGTTGCTGTTTTCTTCCATTTAGAGGGAGTCAACGAGCCAATCGCTGCGTCTGAGAGGCTCAGGCATGTGTATGTGTGTGTGTGTGTGTGTGTGTGTGTGTGTGTGTGTGTTCAGAAGTGTCTCTGAGCATGTTGTCAAGTCTGTATTGAAATGCCTGCAGCAATGATTGTTTGTTTAGTAAAACTGATGATTGTGGAATATGACTGCAAGTGAAATGTAAATTAAGTGTGTGTGTGTGTGTGTGTGTGTGTGTGTGTGTGTGTGTGTGTGTATAAAGAAAATTAACTGTTTAATTGTTTTATTAATTCACTGATTCCAAAAAGAAAACTAATATGTCTAAGTTAAACTATAATTGATTTTTTTTTTCTTTTAAAGAATGGACCATACATGTTTATTCTATTGCAGTGTTCAGTGGTTTTGTTGGCGATGATCCATCTGTACAGTGAGATCACCTGAGGGTGTGAGCGTCACGTGACAGTGAGAATCGGAATCATCAGTGGGGTGTGTCATCGGTGAAGCACCTCTAATGATTGGCTCATAGAGGAGAAAGAGAGCCAGAGAGATACATTACCTCATAGCAGAGGAAAAAGAGATGAGGTCATACTCACCTGACTCATATTCCCAACTCAGAGAAGCATTTACACTCAATGTAAACCCCAAGTGTTTATGTGAGAGAGAGAGAGAGAGAGAGAGAGAGATGAGGGGGAAGGGTCAGTACAGTCTCAATAGCAGGAAGACCTGAGTGATGGCCATTTATAATAACATCTCTTCAAATATAAATGATAAAACAAGTGAATACATATTAAGTACATATTATATAAGTAATATATTATTATTATTATTATTATTGTGTGTGTATAAAGTAAAACTAAAACCACCGAAAAAAAGTTACTTGAAGCAAAAACATGAACTGAAATGAAATATGAAAACATTTGTGTTTTATTTTAGCTACACTGAAAAAAAATTGGCATAGGATTTACTTTGAAAGAATTTTCACTTAGACATTGTTAGTAAACTTTACAAATAATTACAAATAAATACTAATTTTTACTTTAACTTGAAGTACTAAAAATAAGTAATAAATAAATTTAATAAAAACTATATAGAACAACAACAAAAAAAACTTAGAAAATATATCTAATTCAAAATAAAATGACTAAAACTAAATAAATTAAAACTAATGAATAAAAATGAATAAAAAGTATTTAGACTTTTTTTTTAATAAAAATGACAGAAACAACAAAAATTTTACAAATAAAATGAAAACAGAAAATCGCCTTCACAATAAGTAAACCTAAATAAATTTAAATTAATTAATAAAAATGAATACAAACTACTATTAACTAATAGAAATCACAGAAACAATAAAAAACTAAAATTTAAGTGAAAACTGAAAATAAACTAAAACTAAATGAACTAAAACTACTAAATACAAATGAATAGAAACTATATAGACATATTAAAAAAAAAAACTAGTAAAAATGACAAAAACTACAAAATTACTAAACTGTTCAAATGAAAGTAAAAATACAGAAAATATAAAAATAAAACCTAATTCAAAATATTAAGGAAAACTATAATAGTACATAGGGCTGGGTATCGAGTTCGATACTTTTTAGGCACCGATAAATGCCTCGATACCATGGAGTATCGAAAAATGTCTCGTCGTTCGGTACCAAATTTCGATACCTAAGGGGTTAATCTCATCAGCGTCAGTGAGCCAATAAGCCTGCAGCACTAGCCGGTGTGTTCGACTAGAAGAGGCGCGGCGCAGATCGATCAGTGTTTGACATCCGCGAGAGTGATTCGAAAGCGCACGGAGCAGTCTGCTCTCTTTAGCTCTCGTGGTACTGTAATACACCGATCGGGCCGCGTCAAGTCGAACACACCTACTAGTTTACACCGGTTACACTCAGAGATGTGGCGCACACGTGAGGCTGTAGTGTGAATGCGTCCCAGCCCCCTTAGATGTAAGGCTACATTTACACTGGTGCGTTTATGTTTTAAAATGAAAATGATCCTCGTCATACTGGTGTTTCCACTGCGTTTCAAGCCGGCTTTCCACTATCTCCAATAAACGACAAGCGACAGACCGGTCATTCAGTCATTCATTTCCAATGGAGAGTAGTGCGGGAGCTGCGTGGAGTTCCGATCATATGCTGATGTCCGTTCATACTACACGACCGAAAGCGCGTGTTATGTGACCATTCATGCAAACTGTAGCATCATGCTACATAAGACAACAAATAAGATTTATATCCCGCTTTTACTCAAAACTCACTTTAAACCACCATCGAGTGTTTTTATTAACTTCCGATTGCCGTCTAATGTGTTTTTTAGCCATGTAATGTTGCTGAAATGAAATATGTTATTACCTCTGACTCTGAGTCAGAGCAGCGATCATGGAAGAGAGAACACAGGCAGACAGCGCTGGAAGCTGCTAATGCTCATCAGTAAATCAGTGGAAAATAAATAGAAATCATGATTCTGTCTGAGCTACGCGTTTTAAAACAAACACTAACTAGTGTAAATGTAGCCTAACAGATGTGTAAACTGAAGACTATTTGAGCTTTATTAAAACTATTTGCACTGATTTATTGTGTTGGTTACCTTTTGTTCATTTGTGCAGTGGCTCAGGAGACGAGTCTTTGAGTTTGTGTAAACATCAACAAGCTGAAAAATAAAACCAAAGTTAATTTTTTTAGATAATGTAATCTTGTTAAAATTTATTTCATAAAATTGGTATCGAAAAAAGTATCGTTCAGGAACCGGTATCGAAGTCAAGGTATCGGTATCGATATCGAAAAGTTTTGAACGATACCCAGCCCTAATAGTACATCAGTGACAGTAAAATAACACAGGCGCACACTGTAGTCTAGTAGTCTAGTCTGTTGTGTGATTGACAGCACTGTCAGCGTGACAACAAGGCCATGAATAATATCAGGGTCGTTGCCGTGGGCGACCGTGCATCATCATTAAATGTGTGTGTATATTTGTGGACAGACACGAGAGCGGCAGTAATAAGATGCCCTTTCCATAACACCGCTGTTTATGAGCAGTTCGGTTCAGATCACGTAACAGTGATCACCACCTCTGTGCTGCTTACAGCTGTGTGTGTGATTCTCGTGTCTAAAGCCACGATTGAGTCACTCAACGAACAGTTCATCCAAAAAAGAAAAATTGCTGAACATTTACTTACCCTCGGGCCATCCGAGATGCAGATGAGTTTGTTTCATCATCAGATTTGGAGAAATGTAGCATTACATCAGTGTCTCAGCAATGGATGCTCTGCAGTGAATGGGTGCCGTCAGAATGAGAGTCCAAACAGCTGATAAAAACATCACAATAATCCAGTCCATCAGTTAACATCTGGAGAAGACAAAAGCTTTGTGTTTGTAAGAAACAAATACATCATTAAGACGTTTTGAACTAAAATCTGAGTGCATAATCCATAATAACGCTTCCTCCGCTGAAAAAGTGGTCTGGTGTGAATCAGGAGAGAAATATGCACAGATCAAGCACTGTTTACAAGCCAAAACAGCTCTAAACAAAATATGAGAGGGGATTTTGATGTGAGAGACAACAGAACATTTTCGCTGGAGGAAGCGGTATGGATTATGGACTTCTATTTTAGTTGGAATCAACGGTTTGAAGTTAAAAACATTTTGATGGATTTGTTTCAGCTTTTGTCTTCTCCAGATATTAACTGCTGGACTGGAGTGGTGTAGATTACTTGTGGATTATTGTGATGTTTTTATCAGCTGTTTGGACTCTCATTCTGACGGCACCCATTCACTGCAGAGCATCCATTGCTGAGACACTGATGCAATGCTACATTTCTCCAAATCTGATGAAGAAACAAACTCATCCACATCTTGGATGGCCTGAGGGTGAGTAAATCTTCAGCAAATTGTCATTTTTGGGTAAACTATTCCAACAATAACCTAACCTAACATTTCCATTGACATTAGATCCGTTAGATCGTGGCGATTAAGCAGATAAGACGTGTGATCTGTTCTGCTCTGCCCTGAGTTTGATTGACAGCTGTCAGTCACAGACGCTGCTGCCCTCGTGAATTATTTTTCAGCACTCGTTGTGTGTGTTTCTTGCACTCTTCACAGTATTGGCTCTTCTCTAGAGTTGCTATGGTGATGCTAGTGTGCGTGTGGTTGGTTAGCTAGTCTCAGATGCACATATTAGCTCTCTTACAAACCTTGATAGCATTTTAAGACATCGGAGGCACAAAAGCTGTTTGAAAAGAGATGCTGCGAAATGATTCCGCCTCATAAGATATCTTGTTTTAGCAATAAGGCAATCCCAGAATGCACTGCGGCAAATGAAAGAATGCATGTAATTCCAATAGAGATGTTGCAAAGCTAACTAATAGTGCAATATGCACGAATTCTACATACAATACATGAATACTGGTTAAAATATTTCCATTTTAATTGCATTGTAAGGTAGCCAGTTCACTAGGATTTGGAAAAGAGCTTGTGTTGAGAGAAATTTGGACTATGTATATCATTCAGTACTGAGAAATATTGATAAAATAAAACACCTTTTACCCAATATTCATTATTACACTGGAAAAATGATTTTCCATATGCTTCTTGTTCCGTTAATTACAATGAGCTAAAGGAACAGTTGCTGAACATTTTATCAACTTAATTTCATTGTGTTCACTTAAATGTCAAATTGTAGTTTACTTAAATAATTTGTGTTGTTGGGACTACATTCATTTTTGTTGCATGTACTGAAACTTCATGGGTGGACTTTTAGCTCCCAGCATGCTTTGCATAGGACAGATCTGGGAGAATAAATGTTTAATTTAAGTGCTGTGTTTCTGAGCCAAGGCAAAGACTTGTTAACATATAAAGTTCATTTATGTTGGTGTTGAGTTTGGGTGGTTTGGTTGTAGGATGGTTTAACGATGACTATAGTGTTTCTGGTTTTGTTTAGTGAACATACACTCAAAAAAAAAATAACACTTTGTAGTGCTTGCTTAGCTTTGTAAATATCACAATAATTAAAATCTCTGAACATCACTGAAGTGATTGAGTTAAAATTAATGCCTAAAATAAATGCCTCCAAATAGTTAATTTTGTCTAAAAATTAATTAATTAATTAATTTATTTTAAAAATACATTTGTATTTGACTAACAAATTGTATATTAATATATATACTTAATGTAATTTTTAAAAAATATTAAATGTTTTATTTAATTTAATTTTTATTTAGTTATGTGGATTTTACTTAATTCCATGTGTGACATTTACTTGAAAGATCTGAGTGCAAAACATGCAAAAGAAAAACACATTTACATGTTAGGAAATGTAAAATATTAAATAATTATTCAAATACTATTTTTAATTTAAAAGTACAATTTTATTATTTTAAAATTTTAATATATTTTTTGCCTTGATGTTTTATAGTTAAAAAAAAAACTATTGTATTATTATTATATAAGGGTGTGTGTGTATATTTATTTATTTTTACTTATCTAATTTTACTTATATTAGAAACATCTGCAAAACAAAAAAATGAGTAAATTCAACTTTTTTTTCAGTGTAGTTCAGAAACCATCTGACAGTCGAGTTTCCTCTGTGATTTACAGTGTATGTTGCTCATTGCTGCGAATTCTTCTCGACTGAAGAGTTTTGCGAGACTGTTTTTCCTGTTTATTACTGTGAAGCGATCTCTACTGTATAAATGCTGTATGAATAATCTCTTCTGTCTGTGTAGCTGAGGATCGGGATCCACTCGGGCTCAGTGCTGGCTGGAGTCGTCGGTGTGAAGATGCCACGCTACTGTCTGTTTGGAAACAATGTCACGCTGGCCAGCAAGTTTGAGTCGGGCAGTCACCCACGCTGCATCAACGTCAGCCCTACTACATACCAGTGAGAGAACACACACACACACACACACACACACACACACACTAGCCAGTGTTTCTCGGCTGATGTGTAACTCTGCTGCAGTGGAGACAGTCACAACTGTTTCTATGGCAACCTGCTTCAGTCGAGATCGTCAAGGACGATACTCTGCAGTCAAGTGCAGCTCTGAAGATCTGCTCTCACACACACACACACACACACACACACACACACACACACACACACATATCAAAATACAAATGTCACGCTGGCCAGCAAGTTTGAGTCGGGCAGTCACCCACGCTGCATCAACGTCAGCCCTACTACATACCAGTGAGAGAACACACACACACACACACACACACACACACACACTAGCCAGTGTTTCTCGGCTGATGTGTAACTCTGCTGCAGTGGAGACAGTCACAACTGTTTCTATGGCAACCTGCTTCAGTCGAGATCGTCAAGGACGATACTCTGCAGTCAAGTGCAGCTCTGAAGATCTGCTCTCACACACACACACACACACACACACACACACACACACACACACACGTTTCAAAATGCAGCAGCGAGCACCTGTGTTTGTAGACATCCACAAACACTCTACATGAACAATCATGCACAGGCAAACTGACACACGTGCACAATTAAACACACACACAGTATGAATAATCAAGCACACATATATATGCCTACACACACGTGTGCACGAGTATATGCATATAAACACACATGTACATGTCTAAATTATACACTCTATAGACGTCTATTGTTTTTATATGCATCTCATTATAAATATTACAGATGAGATTTTCAGGGGTTTGTGAATTGTTGAATAGCTGGTAAATATTTAAATCATAAAAGTGTTGAATTACAGTAAATTAAATAGGACTGCACAATAAATAGAAATAAAATCTAAATCACGATGTGGCTTCATTCAGTCCATCATTGCATTTCACTTATAACATGCGTTTGGAAACACGGCAGGCACCAGGATCACTTTATTTTCACATTTGTATTATTTCCAATATTTTTGGGGACGTGCATTTTTAGGATGTTACCAGATTTGTGACCAGAACCAGACTTTAATTTCTCATTGCAGTTTTATACTAAAACCAAGACTTGTTGAGTGTATATTATCTAATATTATCAAATATTATTTTTATTATAATTATATTTTTAAATTAAATTATATATAAATTATAATCATATATTTTGTCTTGATTTTATAGTTTTTAGAAGTATAATAAAATAATATAAAACAATTTTATAATAAGAACACATTTTAATGAATTATTGAAATATTAACTTGAAATACA
>NW_015554124.1:1123669-1123941 GCF_001515605.1 Sinocyclocheilus anshuiensis
ATTGAAATATTAACTTGAAATACACTTAAACAATTTATTATAATTATTTAATAAAATATTTTGTCTCGATTTTTATTGTTAAACATATTATACAATATATAAATGATACAAAACTATTATTATTAGTAATAATAATATATGCTTTATTGAATTATTGAAATACTAATTTAAAATATACTTCAAGAAGATATTTCGTCAAATGGGTTTAGCTGACAAAAAAAAAAGTTTGGGAATCCTGCTAAATATATATATATATATTTTTATTTTTTTTT
>NW_015554124.1:1124512-1124783 GCF_001515605.1 Sinocyclocheilus anshuiensis
TTTGCATAATATGTGTGTGTTCTGTGTATATTTATTATGTATATATAAATACACACACATACAGCATATATTTGTATATATATGTATTTAAAGGTCTATATTTATATTCATATTTATATTATAAATAAATATATTTAATATATAAACATATTTTCTGAAATGTATACAGTATGTGTGTGTATTTATATATACATAATAAATAAACACAGAACACACACATATATTATGCAAACAAAAACTTTTATTTTGTATGCGATTAATCGCGATTAGC
>NW_015554124.1:1124873-1125294 GCF_001515605.1 Sinocyclocheilus anshuiensis
TTATGTTAACAAAAACTTTTATTTTGGATGCGATTAATCACGATTAATCATTTGAAAGCACTACTTAATTTATATTTTGTTTGTTTCTGTCAGAGTGAGGTCTTGTATATTTAATTATTTTCCATTTGCTTTTCCTCTCAGACTCCTGCGTGACGAGCGCACGTTCACCTTCATCCCTCGCTCCCGGCAGGAGCTTCCCGACAACTTCCCCAAAGAGATCCCGGGAATCTGCTATTTCCTGGAGGCGGGGAAAACCCAGAGCCACGCCCCTCTCACCAGCACTCGCTCCGCCCCCATCCGGAAAGTGTCCTATAGCATTGGGACCATGTTTCTACGGGAGACTAGCCTCTGAGACGGCCCCACCCATTCGCTGTGACATCACGTCCTGTAGACTAGTGTTGCCTGTGGCAACTGGTGGCTC
>NW_015554124.1:1125467-1144394 GCF_001515605.1 Sinocyclocheilus anshuiensis
AGTCAAACTTTCATGGTGTACACATGCAAATACTACAGACAAACATGTAAACACACATTTCTTGGTAATAGATTTAACATGCATAACTTTGGTGCCTTTACCTCCCATACACATACATGAACACACACACACACACACACACACCACAAACATGCTCTGCCATTTTAAACGCCGCCATTAACCACTTCCATCCTTTATGTGGGAAATGTGTGTGTGTGAATCCTCTATTAACCATTGTTAGATCCCTTGTGTGTGTGTGTGTGTGTGTGTGTGTGTTCTCTACCATTAACCGCTGTAAGATTGTGTGTATGTGTGTTTGGCCTCCAGTTTGTGTGCAGTATGTGTGTGAATTTGTGTAAAGACTGAGGCTGTTTTCACGCTTCTCACATCTGCGGCATGTTTTTATTTTGGCTCCCATATTCGTAGCAGAAAAGAAACAGCAAGAAAGTTAACACCATTAACTTAAAGGAATAATTGACCCAAAAATTAAAATTTGCTGAAAATTCATTCACCCTCAGGCAATCCAAGATGTAGATGAGTTTGTTTCTTCATCAGATTTGGAGAAATGTAGCATTACATCACTTGTTTAGCAGTGGATGCTCTGCAGTGAATGGGTGCCGTCCGAATGAGAGTCCAAATAGCTAATAAAGACATCCTAATAATCCACAAGTAACCCACACCCCTCCAGTCCATCAGTTAACGTGAAGCAAAAAGCTGCATATTTGTAAGAAACAAACCCATCGCTAAGACGCAATGTTTTTAACTTTAAACTGTCACCTCTCACCAAAATATGTGACACGGAGAGGGCGGGGAGGACGGCCCCGCCCCTGGCTCCGCCCTTTAAAGGAGCCATGGATAATTGTGTTCTGAAAAAACAATAAAAACAAAAAGCTGCTTGTTACAAATGCGGCTTGTAAATGGTGCTTGATCTGTGCAGATTTCTCTCCTGATTCAGACCAGATGATTTTTTCACTTGCGGAAGCAATATTATGGATCATGGACTCATATTTTAGCTGGAAGCAGCGTTTGTCTTCTCCAGATGTTAACTGATGGACTGGAGTGGTGTGGATTATTGTGATGTTTTTATCAGCTGTTTGGACTCTCATTCTGACGGCACCCATTCACTGCAGAGCATCCATTGCTGAGACACTGATGCAATGCTACATTTCTACAAACCTGATGAAGAAACAAACTCAACTGCATCGTGAATGGCCTGAGGGTGAGTAAATTATCACCAGATTTTGATTTTTGGCTGAACTATTCTTTTAGTCAACATTATAATTTGCAATACAAGTGTTTATTTATTTATTTTATTTTTTTTGAAGCAATGCAAAATGCTGTTTGAAAAAAATATGTCTGTCAGGCTTGATGCAAGTTAAATGCCATGAAAGGTACACAAATATTGTTTGTTCAGTAAATTTGTACTTAATCTAGATTATAGATTGGGAACTGTGTAGATTAATAATTATTTGTATGTAAATGTGATCGTCATTCAAATATTCATGCAAAACTTTATATTAGTTCTCAATAATCCATTCTCAGTCACCATTTAACAATTCTTACATGATATTGAATGAAAAACTTGTAAATCAGGACTCACTTTTATGCAGCAGAAAACACATGCTGTAGATGGCAGATGTGTGAAACGATGTGTGAAACGGTGTGTGTGTGTGTGTGTGTGTTTGTTTGTGTGTGTGTGTGTGTGTGTGTGTGTGTGAATACCGTTTGAGGTCACAGGAAGGTACATGATAATGTCATCATTCATTTCAGTCACATTTGATTCAAGATCACATCCTGACGTGTTAGTCATTTTTATCAGGATGCCAATAAAATTGATTCATTTAAGTTTTATGGTGTCAGACTGTTGTGTTTAGTGCTCTCTTTAAATGGCTGTTTTTCTAAAAATAACGACCTGTATGAAAATTTTAGAATTTTAGGTTTTTCTTTTAGTTTAGAAATTAATAATTTTATTCAGCAAGGATGCATTAAATTGATCAAAGGGGACAGTAAAGACATTTATAATTACAAAAAAAAAAACTCTTTTCAACTGATAATAATCAGAAATGTAGAATGATTTCTGAAGGATCATGTGACACTGAAGACTGCAGTAATGATGCTGAAAATGTAACTTTGATCACAGAAATAAATTACATTTTAAAATATATCCACATAAAAAACATTTATTTCAAATTCTAATAATATTTCACAATATTACAGTTTTTCTATATTTTGATCAAATAAATGCAGCCTTGGTGAGCAAAAGTGACATGACTGGTACAATCCCTTTATCATGAATTACATAATTATTAAACTAATAGGCCAAGTATTTTCTAAATTAACAAATCAACTGTTTATTTTCATATTAAACATCTCAACAGCCACTGAATGAAGGGGTTTGAGTATGAAAAATTGTATATCAAGTATAAAATATTAGATAATACATATTTCTTATAAATACATGTATATAAATACTAGAAAAGTATTTTTATGTTTATTTACAAATGTACAGACCAGTTGTAAATTGGAACAACTTTAAAGTTGAATTATTACACAACTTTTAAAATTAAATACAATTATGAGAATCTTAGCATTAGCATGAACACACACACCTAGATATCGAAGTGAATTTATTTGATTATTTTAGTTTACATCCAGTGATCTGCTTCTGACAGGAACAAACATCTCTTGTTTGTGTTGATTAGTGGCTTCGTTTGCATGCAGGCGTGTTTGGACCGTCACATTAGCCAGATGAGCTGGGTGTGAGTTACAGAAGGACAGAGAGATTTATGTCAGTGTGTGTGGTTAGTTTGCATCTGCAAGATATGAATGAAGACTTTGACGACCTGTGAGATTGTGTTGCTAGAGGCCAAGAGGTGAGAAGTGGGCGTGTCCTGCTGTTACTATAAAAGGCTGCTCGATACTGGCCACACCCACTCAGGACACGCCCAATCGCAGTAAAGCTTGAGTGGCCACGCCCACTCTGACAGTTAACACTGATTGAGATTGAACAGGAGATTGAAAGCATGTGTTTGAATACGGCTGAAAACAGCCTGGTGAAACTGAACATAACTGACTGGGCTTGACTCTATTCATCAGGAATTGGTTGGATGGTGAAAAGTGGATTGCATAGGACTGTGGAAACATGGTAGGAGTGTTTGGGGAAACCTGTCCGAGACAATCATTTCTGCAGTTCTGTTTGCTCTAATGGTGCTGTAGTTTGTTGCTTCAGTTACTTTCTAATCAGAGTGCCAGCGGGAGGAAGGTTATGGTGTTGATGGACGCTTGTTGAGACTTGCCTTTCTAGCAGATTTCTGAAACACTGATGAGTTTTGGTAACAATTTAGCCAATCAGTCTTTGAGGGTTTGGACTATGTTTGTAACATATCCATGCTTCCAGAACAAAATGGCTTAACATTTTCCTTTTATTTATATAATACACAAATTATACAGAAAATTATACATTTGATAATACTTATAATTATACGATAAGTTGTATTATAAAATATTTAAAATACAAAAATATAATATACTAATTTAAAATATAAAAATTACATATTCTAGAATATTTAGAATTACTTGAATAATATTTAGAATTAGTTTAAATGATTTCAAGTACTTAACATTAAGAATACTATAATACTGCTTTTAGAAACAATTAAAAATGAATGAAAAAAAAAATGTTTATAATACAAGTGTGTGTGTGTGTAAAATGTATATAATATACAAAAATTATATCAAATATTATATGTTTATAATATATACTATTTATTATTTTAAATAATTTTATAATACAAATAATTTTGAAACCTATATTATTTATATTTCACATAATCTATAAATATTTTATAATACAGTCAGATTTTCTACAAATATAATATATAAATAAAATAATTTATATAATATTCAAATTATATAGCAAATTATGTATTTTAATATTTATCATTTTAGATCATTTATATTATAAAAATGATTTAAAATATTTAAAATGCTCAACTAAAATATATTATTTTTAAAATCATATATTCTAGTTTCAATAAATAGATTATAATTGCATAAACTGAACTTTTACATTTTAAAATGTAACTTTTTAATAGTCTTTTAAGTACTTAAAAAAAAAAATGATAGTGTTGAAATATTACATTTGCCAGAATATGTGTATTCAAAAAGTTTTATTTTAGGTGTGAAGTTATACATTTAGTTAACTTTGTTTGAAAATAATATAATAATTATAAAACCCTCATAAGTAACATATATATGATGTATGTCATTTATGACATGACCGAGGTTTCACAGTAGTTCACACTTGAGTTTCAGAGACATACTGCGTTTAGACCGTTCTGTGTTCTAGAACAGTCTGGCATGTTCTGTGATAGAATAAACTGATTACAGCCGTATTCCTCTTTCTGAAACATCCCATAATAGCATTACTACGGTAATCAGCTCATTACTCATTCATTCTGACATCATCACATTCAGCCAATCGAATTAAGCGCATAATTAGAGCACGGCAGATGAAGGGCCGTGTGTTTGAGCTGCTGATTGAACGAGCGCTGTGTGTCTGTTTGCATAATACTCACATTTATGATTTATATCATGAGAAATTAAGTTCCTGCTGCTGTCAGCTAACCACTGAAATCTACTCAAAGCTTTACTTTTTCTGAGGAGACCGTGAGTAAAGTTTCCCAGTGCAAGAGTCAGATGCAAGATGCTACAATGTTGCCAGTTGCTAAGGTGTTCTGAGTGGGTTTAAGCACGTTGCTAGGGTGTTCTGGTGCAAGTTATGCACAAGTTTAATACTTACAGGAATATAAGTTAGGTCAAACCACTAACCCTCAGTTTTAATGGTAAAAGACTCATGTGCCTCTAGAAGCTTGTGTTCTGCAAGTGAACGTTGCTTTATTGTTCATCCCAAAGAGGCTCAAAATCACTTTCACAGACTTTTACATTAACTGTTCCCTCCTGGTGGAATGACCTGCCCAACTCAATCCCAGCAGCTGAGTCCTTAACCATCTTCAAGAATCGGCTAAAAACACATCTCTTCCATCTTTATTTAACCCTCTAACTCTAGCACTCTCTATTCTAATTCTATTCTTTATAATAAAAAAAAACTTGCCCCTTTTAGACTTGCACTATTCGTTTACTGCTTGTTTTCTTAAAAAAAACTAACACTAGCTTTCTAATCTTTTTGTATTCTATCTATTTGTTTTCTTTTTATTTATTATACAATTAACTAAAGCAAAAAAAAGCCTCTAACACTAGCTTGCTCTATTCTTATTCTATTCTGTTTTCTTTTTATTTATTATATAATAATAAAAAAAAACCTTGCTACGTGCACTGCATTAAGCTAACAGAGACTTGTTATAGCACTTGTATATCATTGCTCTTTTGTTGTTTTTGATTGCTTCCATTGTCCTCATTTGTAAGTCGCTTTGGATAAAAGCTCTGCTAAATGACTAAATGTAAATGTAAAAGTGTTAATTAGTTAATGGTAAGTTATATGGTGGAAAAACTGTACTAGATGTACTGGGACATTTCATGTTATTTAAAATATGAAGTAAAATATGGTTAAATGTACAGTTTAATAATATTTTTGATATATATATATATATTATGAAAATTATAATTAAAAAAAATAATTTGTATTATAGAAATTCAATTACTGAAATATTGCTTTTAAAATCATGTATTATGAAAACTTAGTTTAAAATAAAACAAAAATTATAATAGAAAAATATCTATTATCTTATAGGTCAAAGACGAGACGTCACCATTTTGGTGTCTACATCAAATTAAGTTTACAAAAGTAATTTTATATACATAAAAAGACATGTTAAATGCAAGTTAAGAGTCTGCTTTCATATTTCAAATAACTTTGTTGAAAATAAAATGTCAAAATATGGGGGAAATAATGTTCCAAAGTGTAAAATTGTCATTCAGCGTAATGGTCCAGGCTTTGATTACATAAATAAACCTATAAAATACCAAGTAAAAAAATACATTTGTTGTCTTGGCATTTTCAAGTGTTGGCTGTATTATATTAAAAGGAATATGTCTTATTGTTTTTTTAAAAGTATTTAAATAACCAGGGGACTTTTGTCCCGAAAATGCAGTTTATCAGAGGTCATTCAGTGTAACAGGAACAAGAAGCCATTCTGAAATCATATAAAAAAACTGACAGTCATTCAACAGTGTGTGACGCCATCAGATGGCACCCTAAAGACCGTGTGGTGCTGCAAGAAAAGTAAGATTATTGCTCTTAAATATTTGATAATTCTGCCTTTTCATGGTGTGGTAACATAGGTTACAAAAACACGTCATTCAGTGAGATTTTTGGAAAAATAAATAGATTTTGTGAATAATTGTGATTATCTTTACTGGTCAAGCTCAGTGTTTGAAATGGATGGCCAGTTGATAGCCTGCAATATACGCTGAAGTAGAAGTTTGGTCATTCAGGGTAATGTTTTTGTCATGCAGTGTAATGCAAATTCTCAGTTACACCACAGTGTCATCCATTACACTGAATGACAGTATCACTGTATAAATAACAATTTTAGCATCTTATTTATATTACAGATAAATTAGGAATGTTTAACATTGACAAATAAGTGTTAGACATAATAAATATTCATATCTGAATGCTTTTTTAAATTGCTTAATTTGTGTTATTGATTAATTTTAGACGCCTATGAACAGAGGACGTTGCTAGGCACTGTAAAAAGCCAAAAAGCTAATAAAGTAAGTGTGGACCCAGTAGCTTAGGTGGCAATAAAGATCAATAAAGATAACCATAACAGTAACTATAGCCTCCACACCAATGAACGATAAGACTGTTCGTTCTAAACATGTGCTGCAGGTTTATCTTCTGCTGCTTTAAATGCTCGAGCTCTTTAAAGTGGAATGGATTCTGATTGGCTGTCGGTGCTGTAAAACTGTAAAAAATAAATCCAACAATATAAAAGAGATTCTATCATTATCATTTTTCTGTGCAGTTATCGTTATTTGTGCTGTGGAATCTGCTATTCTTTTATTTTTAGAATTTTTTTTTTTAACTATCTTTATCTTTATCATTATCGTACTTGGTGTGAGCGTGCCTTTAGCAATAGAAAGGTATTGAGGATTGCAGTTCTCAGAATAATAGCTTGCCAATATTTCTGGGCAGAGTCCCCCCTCACTACAGTATGTCACAAGTTCAATAGAGATCATTTGAGGGGATTCTTCACCCAAATACTCATCCTGATAATGTAATTTATGTTGGCAAACAGAAAGTGCTAATAAATATGGCTGCAAGCAGCAATTTTTGGGTCAGAGCACGTCAGAAACAAAGTGACAAGCTAAGCAAGCATGGCAGGGGAGCATCAGTGAAATGCTTATTATATTTAAAAATTTGCTTCTGCAGTCATTTACTCAGGAATATTATTAAAACTAATTTAATTACATGGACTAATACTAAAAACATTTCAGTTATGGGAACAATGGCAATATTATCTCTCTTTTTGGCAAATCGTCAGTCAAACCATGGTCATTCAGCGTAACAGATATATTTATGTAAAATTGAAACTATATACTTATTGTGACTTGTTCTTATTAAAATACAAAAAAAAGTAAGTGATCATACTAAATGTTATTATATTTTAAATGACTTTAACTTCCATACAAAAACTTCTTGCTGACAAATAGGTAAAACCTAGTGGTTTGAAGGATATTAGCAAACTATAAAGATTTAAAATTTAAAGTTAATTTGTATTTAAGGGCTGCACTGTGATGCTTAAATATAGTCTTTTAATGTCATCAAATGATCCATGTTTAAAATATGCCTAAGATTTTTTGGTATATAAATATTGTTACACTGAATGACATTTTAGTGGGTGTCTTCTGTAAATCATGGTAAAAAAAATGCATGATAGTTGTTGTTTTGTTCAGAAAAATATAAAGTTAAACAGGACACATTCTAATGTATGGGGAAAAATATAAATTTAAAGCTGTATTACTTTTATTTTTTTGATGCTTGAAACACCATGCTTTTCGTCTTTGACCCATATATCCACCTGTGTCTTTAAGGTTTTATGAAGGTAAACATCAGTTTTTAGTAATTTGCTGTATTTATTAGTTAATGAAATACTTTTGTAAATTTCAATTTAAAAAGTAAAATGTTGCCATTCTATTTTCACGGTAAAGATCTGGCAACCACCGCAGCTGTGTTTTCTTTTTACTATAAATTTGATTTTTATTATAAGTAATTATTAATAAATTATTGATATTATTAATTAATGTATACATTTACAGTGTACTAGTAACACTTGGGAACTGAAATATTATTTAAACGTCTCTACATATATACAAAACCCCATTCTCTCATTTTCCCATGATGATCCTCTGTCGAAACTCTCATGGGAAAGAGTATTTTTCCTCCAGCTGAAGCAATAAAACTCTTCGGTCAGAGTGTCAGAATACACTAACAAAACCTTCACATGCGCTGCTCCCAATTCTGACTGAACTATTTTCATCCCTGAGAAAGATCAGCAGCTCCTCACACACGTGTTGAGCGCGCTTGATCTCCCTCAGGATTATGGCGGAGAAAATAAAACGAATTACTGGATTAACAGCTTCCTGTCAGAAATGCGACATTTTCCTCTGAGCTCGCGCACATAACAGCCTCTCGGATGCGTCCTCAAGACACCAGCTCTTAAACAACCTATGTTTACGACACCTCTCTCGCTCTCTTTCTCTATAGGCTACCTCTTTTTCTATTATCGACGCGCATCTTGAGCCGAAGAGGAAACAAAATGGTGCTAAAAGGTGAGGGAGGCGCTGGAGTGTCCACTGAGAGACTGACAATGTGTGTCAATGACAATGTGGGAAAAGGTGATAGTGACCTGTAAACAAAGCGCTTCACAGTCTGCTGTACTGAACAGCAAAACCACAGAATTTCTCTGTCTGTGTAAATGAACAGTCTTAAAGGAGTAGTTAAACCAAAAATGAACATTTGCTGAAAATGTACTCACCCGGCCTCGGGCCATTCGTAGATGAGTGTTTCTTCTACATATTTGGAGAAATGTAGCATAACATCACTTGCTCAGCAATGGATGCTCTGCAGTGAATGGGTGCCGTCAGAATGAGAGTCCAAACAGCTGATAAAAACATCACAGTAATCCACTCCTCTCCAGTCCATCAGTTAACATCTTGAGAAGTGAAAAGCTGCAGGTTTAAATTGTCGCTTCTAGACAAAATACAAGTTTATCCATAATATTTTTTTCAAACGTGGTTGCGAACATGCCGATCGTGCTCTGCACTCCGAAGTCCCGATCTGAATCAAATGATTCATGAACCCGCTCCGAAGTCCCTATCTGAATCAAATGATTCATGAACCCGCTCCGAAGTTCCGATTTGAACTGAATGATTCATGAACCCACTCCGAAGTTCCGATCTGAATTGAATGATTCATGAACCGGCTCTGAAGTCCCGATCTGAATTGAATGATTCATGAACCCGCTCCGAAGTCCCGATCTGAATCGAATGATTCATGAACCCGCTCTGAAGTCCTGATCTGAATCGAATGATTCATGAACCCGCTCCGAAGTGCCGATCTGAATCGAATGATTCATGAACCCGCTCCGAAGTTCCGATCTGAATCGAATGATTCATGAACCCGCTCCGAAGTTCTGATCTGAATCAATTGATTCATGAACCCGCTCCGAAGTTCCGATCTGAATCGAATGATTCATGAACCCGCTCCGAAGTTCTGATCTGAATCAATTGATTCATGAACCCGCTCCGAAGTTCCGATCTGAATCGAATGATTCATGAACCCGCTCCGAAGTCCCGATCTGAATCGAATGATTCATGAACCCGCTCCGAAGTTCAGATCTGAATTGAATGATTCATGAACCTGCTCCGAAGTTCCGATCTGAATCGAATGATTCGCAAACCATCATTTTAGAGAGACTTTGGAGCGTGGATCGAATCATTCAATTCGCGAATTGATTTGCAAACCCGCTCTGAAGTTCTGATCTGAATCATTCGATTCACGTTCCGTGCTCCGAAGTGAGCACATTTACAACAAATTTTCATTTTTGAGTAAACCATTCCTTTTTGAAAGAATATTGTTGGTCATTTGCAACAAAACAAAAAGAAAGAAATTCTATCTGAGAGAAAACGTAAAACACTTAAACCCTGACATTCATCAAAACATGCACTCATTTCACTGCAGCGAGTGTGTTTTAGTGTTTGTCTCCAGTGTAATGGACATTAGACCTGCTCATGTCATGATTATTTAATCATTAAGGCCTGCTTGATTAAATAATTATCATCTTTGCTCTTTGAGAGTGCTTTTATTAACAGACATTGTGCTGTTCTTCTTTGTGCTGCTGGGCATGATCCTTTGAGAAACGCATACACACATTATACTGTATTACCTGAGGGAAAACACTGCAGCAGCTCTATTGATGTGTCCAATTATTCTTTTGATGGCAAGGTAATATAAGGACACACAGACACACGTAAACACATCTCAGTGCTGTCATTACCTGCTTTACACACTTCTTCTGCAATGAATTCAGCTCAAACCTCTTCGACTTTTTAATCAGCTTTTATTTGCAGTTCTTCACATTTTGGATCATGTAAATGTATACTTTAAGGAATTAAACTTACATTTTGTGTAAACTGACATGTACTACTACTGATCAATTTTAGGGTGAGAATTTTTTTCCGAAGACGTCTCTTCTGCTGACTAACGCTGCATTTATTAAATCAAAAATGTGAAATATTATTACCGTTTAAACTAACTCTTTTCTATGTGATTATATGTTAAACTGTAATTTATTGCTGTGATGCGCAGCTGTATTTTCAGCATCATTACTCCAGTCTTCAGTGTCACATGATCTTCAGAAGTCATTCTAATATGCTAATCTGCTGCTCAAGAAACATTTCTGATTATTAACAGTTGTGCTGCCCAATATTTTTTGTGGAAATCATGATACATTTTTAGCATTCTTTGATGAATAAAACGTTAAAAAATAGCATTTATTTGAAATAGAAATCTTTTGTAACATAAAATGTCTTTACTGTCACTTTTGATCGATTTAATGCATCCTTGCTGAATAAAAGTATTAATTTCTTAAAATATGTTTAGCATTTCTTTGTATGCAAATCAAAAACATTTTTTTTACATTCTTTATGCTGATTTAAAATAGAACTTAAATGCAAAATTTCATTATTTTATTCCGTTTCTGCCTTTTTTGGCCCGAAACATTGCTTTTCTCTTCTTTTGCCCTTCGATTGTGTGAATGTGGGACATTCTGCTTAACCTACAATGTTCTTCATCTCCACGGTGACGCTGCACATAGTGACGATGTGAAATTTACTATCCAGGGATGCAACACTGGTTTCAATGTGACGTTTCAAAAAAGCCTGACTGTTACTATGGCAACAGGGATCATGTTCACAAACAGGTAAACACACACACAGTCTGGATGTTATTTATTTTTCTGGATGTGTACACACACACACACACACACACACACACACACACACAATGAGTCAGAGTCTTTTTATGTGGTGATGTCATCACCAGTCTTCTGTTATTGTGATGTCACTGAAATCTTCTATCAGCTCTGCTATTGGTCACATTGCAGCACGTCAGAGATTTGCATGTGGGCGCTCCCACTGAACTCTGGGATATCTTTTATAACCCCCACCATGTGACGTTTTTCAATTGTACAAATGTATGTGAGACCAAAGCTGCCACCACATTTCCAAACCTAAGAATAGAATGGAATAGAATAGAATAGTAGCTTGTATAATGCCACATGTCTGAGCCAGTGGATGCAAAAAGTGTATTAATTATGAATTTTCTAGGTCATATACCTGAGGAGACAGCTGTGATTTGGGACGCGGGTCACATGACTGGGGTCTGTCCTGAGCGTGATCAGTCTCTGATGGGACGTTTCAGAAACATCATAATCCAGATGCTGATTCTCTCTCTCTCTCTCTCTCTCTGCTCAGACAGTGATGGTGATTAGATTAACTCGGATGACTGCCTGTATCACACGTGTTCTTGTTGCCATGGCAAAGCTGGCTGTGCTGGGATGGTTGCCGTGGTAACAGGGGAGAGTGTGTGTCATAGAGGAGGATGGGTGAGAAAATCAGCTCGCACACACACTCCAGATTGCTGAAACATAATGTCTGTCTGTCGTTCTGTCTGTCTGTCTATCTATCTATCTATATTGATCGTTTGTTCTATCTATCATTTGTTCCTTCATTCGTTCTATCCTGTGTGGTGGTGTTCTGAAATGAGGCAAAGTCCTCAGTTTTTTTTTTTATTATTTTTTTTTAAATCAAATGTAAATTCATGTCCCAGTCACATTTTCTTGGTTAAATAAACAGTACTTACACTATCAAAAAAACCCAATTATATTTTATATTTTTACATTAACAATGTAATCAATATTCTGTTTATTAAAGCAAAGTATGAATCTCATGAAGTTAGTATTTACACATAGAAACCATATATTGTCGCAATCGTGTGTTTTCACGTTTCATCAGTCAAAACGTTTCTGCTTTATAATCAGCTTATAGCTACAGTGATCGCTGGATGCCTTTGTCCATATTAGGGCTTTCCTGGCACCTCACAAGTTATTACTTCTATGAGGCTGTTTTGGACTTTCTTTGCAAGAGCGCCCTCCGGCTTCGAGTATGAATGAAACATACACTGCATGATGTTTAGCCAGAGATCGTCTTACTATAGGGAGATGAGATGAGAGGGTCTGTATTACTTACAGTGAACTTAGATCATGTGAGGCACCTCAGCCAATCATAAAATAGCCTCTGGTCTCCTTCCTTGCATACCGCCGCCAATACATATCTATGGCCGCAGCATTAGCTGTTATGCTTTTCTGGCTAAAGGTTGCAGGCTTGCCTTCCAGTGGCTTTGGCTTAGCTCTCCGTATGGTCACGTCGTATTTTGGATACAAATAAAACATCAGGTCATGCAAAGACTATCTTTGCATTTAAAGGGTTAGTTCACCCCAAAATGAAAATTCTGTCATTAATTACTCACCCTCCTGTTGTTCCAAACCCGTAAGACCTTCGTTCATCTTCGCAACACAAATTAAGATATTTTTGTTGGAATCTGAGAGCTCTCTGACCCTGCATAGACAGCAACGCATCTGAAATGTTCCCAGGTCCAGAAACGTAGTAAGGACATCGGTAAAACAGTCAATGTGACATCAGGGCTCAACTTCAATTTTGCGAAGCTACGAGAATACTTTTTGTGTGCAAAGAAAACAAAAATAACTACTTTATTCAACAAATTTTCTACCCCGAGTTACTGTCTTCCGCCATTTTAGAGAGCATCACAACGCATATGCATGCTTTACCCTAACCGTAAACAACGCTGATTACGCCGATTCCGTTCTTGTGTACTCTCTAAAATGGCAGTAGACGTAACTCAGGGGAGAAGAATTGTTAAATAAATTGTTATTTTTGTTTTCTTTGCACACAAAGTATTCTCGTAGCTTCGCAAAATTGAAGTTGAGCTCTGATGTCACATGGACTATTTTACCGATGTCCTTACTACGTTTCTGGACCTGGGAACATTACAGTTGCGTTGCTGTCTATGCAGGATCAGAGAGCTCTCAGATTCCAGCAAAAATATCTTAATTTGTGTTCCGAAGATGAACGAAGGTCTTACGGGTTTGTAACGACATGAGGGTGAGTAATTAATGACAGAATTTTCATTTTGGGGTGAACTAACCCTTTAAATATAGATTTATTCACCCCGGCCCTTGGAAATTTCTATGTGAACACACTTGCCCAAAAAAGTGTGGGGGGCAAATTTACATTTTATTAAAAGTGGGGGGTGGGGGGGGCATGACCCCCACATCCTCTGCATATTCTACGCCCATATGCTCCCACAGATCTTGTTTTCATGACATTTTAAATCTTATTTTGATGTAACCAAGTGGTTATCTAAGTGTGTGAGTTGTTTACTTTCTTTTTTTAAATTAGTCTTCCCATTAACACCATGATATTGTTCATTCAGACTGATTCGCGAACGCGCACAAACACGAGGCAGGATTTATTGCATGAACCAATCACAACCATTCATATACAATCAAATCTCCGTCCATCCATCAGTATTCCCTCTTCTCTTCTGAACCATCTGTGCTGTAAATGTTTTGCAGTTTCACATGTTTGTGTGTTTCTGCAAGGCATCTGTGGCCACTGCGAGTCTGAGCTCCATTTTGGCTCCCGCAGGGCCTTCATCACGGCTGTAGCAGAAAATCACAGTGATAGTGATTAACACAGTAAATCAGGAAACTGGCGGATGGACTGAAGTCGTCCGGGAGAAGAGTTTGGACAGTGAAGCTTGTGTGTGTGACGGCAGGGCACCTGAGTCCACAATGACCGAAACCAAACAGAAATCGTGCGTAGTTTCAGAACACGTTCACTGTTGAGCGAGCCAGTAAACCACACAGACTGTAGTTGCTCTTTTGTCTTGTGACCTTCTGAAGAGAACAAACCCCTTCAGAGTTTCGTTCTCATGGGACGGCGATACTGTTGTTTTAACCTTTGACCTTGGAAATACTTTCCGTCAAACAGACAGAAAACAGACACACACAAACTTGTGCATCTCTCTCACTCGATCCTGATTTACTCCGGACTCGATGATAAATCTTTAACAGAAATACTATGAAGGTAGAATGACGTCAAAAAGATTTGCATACGCAAGGTAATATTTGTGGAAGTGTACATAAGACTGTAGGCGTAAATTAAATTTGCATGCGCAAGAGAAGCCGTGCCAAAGCTATAAGCGCAGAGAAAAGAAAGACGGAGCTGTACATATCGGTTTATTTCGGGAACTTTTTGCCCCACATGCACAAGTCATTTAGACATTTGCAACAGTTAGTTTTGTACACATACAGATTGGTTCTATGCAGTCAATCTGTTTTGCAGTTCTTTAAACTGTTGTTTTCGCTTGCAAATCACTGTTCACAGGCTTGCAGTGCTTTTGACCGTCTTTTGGCGAAAAAAACGTGCCAAAAGTGTAAGCGCGGAAAAATGGAAGTCAGAAGCATGCAGATCATATTTATTTTGCGTTAGCATGAAGCTGCAGTTTCACAATACATGAATTACACTTACGAGTAACAGTAAAATGCTGCAAATATTTTTTTCTTGCACTTGAAACGCGATTTACACCTTTACAAAGCTTCTCTTGCGCATGCAAATTTAATTTACACTTACAGTCTTATGTACACTTCCACAACTCTTACCCTGCGTATGCAAATCTTTTTGACATCATTTTACCTTCATAAATACTCTCAGAGGAGGAGAGCTGTTCTCTTTAATGCAGCTCTCGCGCGCTCTCCCGTTTTTATGAGCGTGTGATTTAGGAAGCGTTTGGCTGATGCTCTAGATTTCAGGAGAATATAAAGCCCTGTATTTGTGCAGTATTTCAGGCTGCATTTTATTATTAAATGGATAGTTCTGGCATCAAAATCTGATCTAATCGATGTAATCATTTATCGAACATTAAACATCACCAATATACTTTAGGCAAAAAACACAGAAATTCAATTCAAATACCAGTTTATGCTACTTCCTCATTTATTTATAATTAGAAATCCTAAAAATGACTAGTAATTGATGTAATAATTTATTAAACATCAGGATATGCTTCATATCGAGCTAAAAAATGGTAAACATTTTTTCTTTAAAAAAATATAATTATTATTAATAATAAAGAAATCCTAAAAATTACTATTAAATGTAATAATTTGTTGAACATTAAACATTGTCAATATGCTTCACGTCAAGTCAAAACAAAAACAACAACAGGTATTTCTATTTCTAAAAAAGGTAAAATAAACATGTTTCTAAAAATATAATTATTGATAATAAAAATTAATTCTAAAAATTACTATTAACGTAACAATCTGTCGACAATTAAACATTGACAATATGCGTCACGTCAAGCCAAAAACACGGGTATTTCTACTTAAAAAAAAAAAAAGAAAATAAAAAATATATAAAAAATCGTTGAAAAATATAATTATTAGTAATACAGTGTTAAATAAGATATTGAACATTTTTGAACATTAAAAATGACCAATATGCTTCATTTTGCATCATTTTATATCATATTAAACCTTTTTCCTGTCTGGTTTATAGACATCTTTAAGAAAATGCAAATCATGCGCAACCAAAACAAGACTTTAATTGGATGGTGCATTATTAAATTGCATCATGAAAACTCATTTATATTAAAATTTCAATTTGAAATGTACATCACTCAACAATCTGCTTAGTCTCTATTTTCCTACTTTAGAAAAAATGTAATTACATGTGGGTACAGAGTTTAATCTGAATGGGATCCCATCTGTGTTTCCGATGAGTTCATCCTCGACCGTTCTGCTTTGCTGTAAGACTTTGCTCTTTTAACCTCTAGACGACAGGCTCAGTAACTCACAAGCTGTGTGGCTGCAGCTCCTGTCAATCAGCGCAAGGGGCGGGACTTTACTGCGCAAATAAAATAAGGGCACAAGAGCGGAAACGCATACCTGCATCCGAACAGCAGCGATTTGTTAAAAGCAGGACCTTCCCAACACACCGGGCTTATGGCCTGCTGAATGTCTGCTGATAAAAATAGACAGTGGAAGATGGAGAGAACGAGAGAGAGAGACTTTAGGAGGTATAGGTTGGGAAAATAAACTAATCTCTTACATAAACGGGTCATTCCTATGCAGTACATTTTCATGTTCCCATCAGATGTGTTATACTGGATAATAAAACTCACGGTTTATATCCCATTAACTAACTGAAGCCAGTTCCTTGATGACATCATCCTCCAGGAAGTGACATCATTTTGGAGGGAAAACCGCTGCACAAACATCATCAATAGCTGGTGTGTGCCTTCCTAAACAAATCAGTTTGCTGATATCGATGACTGAAAAAAATGGTTAAAAGATAAAAAACTTGAAGTTGACTTTTATGAACATCCATTGTCACTGTGGAAATAATGATGTTATAAGTAATAAAGTTGAAGTATCTTCAAACAGTCATTTTTTTTAAAGATGCAGAGTAAAAAAAAAATGACCCCAATATCCATATAAACATGCAATTTATTCACTGCTGTTTTATCTAACAGGTGCTTCCTTTTTGCTCTGAAATCTCTCCCAGTAGGCGGGGTCTTCCTCTAGAAGGGGCGTGGCTTTAGACATAAGATAACTGAAACTCAACAGTGTGAACGAAAGGGGCGGAGCTTCACAAACAGTCCCACCGTCCTCCTATAATACAAAGTAGTATGATGTCATGAACTGTCTTGTCCTCTAAAATCGCGTGAAAAGTGTTAAACTCACTTCAGATGTGCTGATATCTGGTTTTCCCAGCGCCACAGCGACGTGATGATCTTTGTCCAATAAGCTCTCCTGAAAAACAGAAAAAAAGTCAATTATGAGTTATGTTTTCATATTTAATTATAATAATACTATAAAAATACTCTCTCTCTCTCTCATTCATAGTTTAGGGGGCAAACACTTTTTCACACAGGGCCATGTAGTTTTGGATTTTGTTTTCCCTTAATAATAAAAACCTTCATTTAAAAACTGCATGTTGTGTTCACTTGTGTTATCTTTGACTAATATTTAAATTTGTTTGATGATCTGAAACATTAAAGTGTGACAAACATGCAAAAAAATAAGAAATCAGGAAGGGGGCCAAAACTTTTTCACAACACTGTATATATATATATATAGAGTGAGAGAGATAGATAAATATAGACATAGACAGATAATTATAAAAATGTTCCATTTAAATATATATATAAAATGTTTTTGTTTTTTTTTATATATGCCTATACATATAATGGAAGTCTGTTTCCGCCAATGAATAAAAAAGGTAATTGCAATTTTTTTAATCACAGTTCTGACATTTTTTTTCAGATACAAATGCAGATTTCAAACTTTCTTTCTAGCCGTTCCGTCACAATTCGGACGTTTTTTCCCAGTTTTTTGGTTTCTGCTACTGAATATGCTGAATAACTTTTTTTTTCCTCAGTTGCGAGATGAAAAGTCCAGAGGAATGAAGAATGTGAGCTCTATCTAGGAAGTGAGAAGCGTCTGTGATCTGTGTCACGTTCACACGCTCTGACAGACACAGAGACCATGAGAAACACACACACACACACACACACACACACACACATCCGGCTGTCTCATGGGCTGAGAGGATGAACCTGTGTGCTGAATGAATAGTTAGTAATGCTGGTATATAAGACACACCTCAAATGTCCAGTCCTCTACTTCACTGTCCAGGTACATCTGTGTCTGCCGGTACACTTGCCCTTCTCGCATCTGATTGGGCGAGATGTGAAACTCCACCCTCTGCAGATCGAAGCCCAGCCCTGTGCCAATCGCTTTGACGAAGCTCTCCTTCAGCGCCTCGACGGACAGAAAAACAGACCAATCAGAGTTAATCAAGCCTCTGGATATATTCAGAATGAACTGCCTAAATAATTTACAGTGTCTATATGGAATACTAAAATAGTATATGAAACCAGTATGCAGTATGCAAGGAAAAACTGTACAAAGTAATGTTTACTTCGCTACATGGGCTAAATCTGACAAAACCTCACTTTTGAGACTGGTGGCGAGTTGTGGAAACACCAGTCACTTTTTTAGTTCTTAAAAAATTTAAAAATAAGAAATAAATTATCTTAATTACTTAATGTAATAATTTCTTAAACAGTATTATTAATAAAGTATTTGTAATTAGATATTATTATATATTAATGTTATGAAAAACACTAAAAATATTCACAAAATTAATTGTAAAAAATAACTATTAATGTAATATTTCATGAACATCAATTTTTTATTTATATATATATATATATATATATATATATAAAAAAAAAATTACAATTAGTGAATT